>NC_079219.1:42777273-43012273 GCF_029633865.1 Lampris incognitus
GGTGTATAATCACACCCCATATCCATCCCATTCAACAGTTGAACAAGATACATACTCTCCTGTGTAGTAGCCGCCAAAGCCATGTACTCGGCTTCACATGTGGATAAAGCAACAGTGGGTTGTTTCTTAGACTTCCAAGAGATAACAGGACCCGTTTCAGAGAGGCAAAAACAATAACCAGTAATACTTCTTCTGTCATTCTGGTCTGCGGCCCAGTCAGCATCACTGAATGCAATAAGGTTAAGGTTCACATCACTTCTTTTGTAACACAATTCATGGTTAACAGTTCCCTTCAAATATCTGAGCACATGCTTTGCAGCTACCCAATGCTGCTCTCTTGGGTCAGACAGGTGTTGTGACAGTTTACTTACAATGAAGCTAAGGTCTGGTCTAGTACTTGTCATTACATAGATCAAACTGCCAACCATTTCTCGGTACCTCCTCGAATCAACAGGGTTACCTTCATCATCAAATTTCAGTTTGTTCTCACATGGGGTCGATCTTGGTCTACAGTGAGTCATGTCAAACCTCTCTAGGATTTTTGTGATGTACCTCTTTTGGTTCATCTTTATTTCACCATCTCCCTGTGTAAAGTCAATACCAAGGAAATGTTTTAGTTTACCAAGATCTTTCATCTTGAATTGGTCTCCCAATAGCTCTTTCACATTCCTGAGGGTTTGACTGTCACTTGCTGCAATAAGAAGATCATCGACCCAGATAATCAAAATGATTCTCTCACTCCCAGTTTGTTTGCTGTAAACACAGTGGTCAGCTGGGTTCTGAACAAAACCATTTTGGCAAAGGAAATCATGCAGCATTTTATTCCAGTTTCGTCGTGACTGTTTCAGGCCATAGAGTGACTTGTTGAGCCTACAGACTAGTCTCTCACCAGTTTGAGACTTAACCTCAAAACCTTCTGGCTGTTCCATGTATAGCTCACAGTCAATGGGAGCATGTAAATATGCAGTTTTTACATCCATTTGGTGCAGCTCCAAACCATATTGTGCAGCAACCTGCATTAAACTGCGTACAAAGGTCATATCAGCGGTTGGGGAAAAGGTCTCACTATAGTCTATCCCTTCAATTTGACTATAGCCTTTAGCTACATATCTTGCTTTATATGTGGTTTCAATTGGGTTTTCCTTAACGCTGTAAACCCATCTGCCCCCCACTGCATGTTTACCTTCTGGCAATGTTGTTAGGGTAAAAGTGTCATTTTCCCTCAGGGAACTCATCTCATCCTGCATAGCTTTAGCCCATAGTGAGGACTCTGGTGAGCCTAGGGCTTGTTTCAGGGTTTGGGGTACATCACAAATAACCCTGTAACAGTAGTCAATGCTGGTTAAAACCTGGTCATCACACCATAATCATCTAGATACGGGGGAGGTCTCCGGTCTGTCCTTGGAGAACTACCTTCCACCCTCATGTTGGTGTCTGACTCACATTGCTCTACATCTTGTGTACTCTGACTCGTCATCTCGATTTGTGGTTGGGTCTTAGCGCCCTCTCTAGGCAGAACACATTCACTGGCTTCCTGGTCTGACATTCAGTAGCGCTCTTTGTAATGAACTTCACCAACCTGTTCTTAAACACTTTCCCTGTGTCTGGATAGTATACCAAGTATGCAGGACTGTTCTTGTCATAACCAACAAAAATACCCTTTTCACATCGGGGATCAAGCTTTTTCTTATTTTGTTTGTATGCATAGCACGCAGAGCCAAAAATATAAATTTTGGAAAGATCAGGCTTCTTCCCGGTCAACATGTAGTATGGAGTCTGCCCTACACGCCCATTATAACATCTGTTACGGATAACCGCAGCAGTCTGAACTGCATATGTCCACAGTTCTTTCGGTAGGCCACTCTCAAGCAACATACATCTAGACATTTCAAGCAATGTTCTCCAGCTTCTCTCGGATGTCCCATTTTGATGAGGCGAGTAAGGGGCCGAGGTCTCGTGTCTAATGACATTTTTGCTAAGCAGTGACTGAAAATCTCTCGACATAAATTCTGTACCATTATCCGATCTGATACATTTGACTTTGCCATAAGGTGCAACGTCAGCAAAGAACTCTTCTGTGCCCTTCACTGTGTCGCTCTTGGATTTCAAAAAATAAGTAAACATTGCTCCTGAATAATCATCAGTGAATCCCAAAATGTACTTGAATCCATCTTTGGCTGTTTGCTCTATAGGGCCAGCTAAATCTGTGTGCACCAGTTCAAGTGCGACTTCAGCTTTTACATCTGCCTCTCTATTTCTGCTTTGGGCAAATTTACCTTGAATGCATATTTCACATGGCACCAAGTTACATTCAGTTTTGCCTTTAACACTCGTTCCCTTAGTGACACTTTCCAATTTTAACACATCATCATAATTGCAGTGACCAAGGATTTCGTGCCAAGTCTGTACATAATAGCATGCATGACATTCATCATTCTCGAGTTCATGCTCACCATTGTCGTAGGTGTTCAGGTAGTAGAGCCTGTTGCGCTCGCTGATGTCGAACCTGGTACCGTCCTTACGGACGAGCTGGTCTCTGCCTTGTTGAAAGGTCACTGAGGCACCGTTTGCAGTCGCTGTCTTCACGGAGAAGATGTCCTGTGGGTAGGAGGGAATGTGCAGCGCTCCCCTCAACGTCGCTTTCACCCGTCGGCCGTTGGTGTCCTCCAGAATCACCTCCGCGTCTCCTCTTTTGGTGGCAACACCCGTTGTCCTGGTCCCGTCAGCCAGCTCCAGGGTGTGTTTCGCTGGCTGGAACGTTGAGTCGAAGCTCTTAAACTTGCGTTGGTCGGTGATGATGTGGGATGTCGCTCCTGTGTCCACCATCAGGCCACCTTCGGAGCCCTCCCGCTGTCCGTCGCTGACCCGGAATGCGAAATCGTGCTCCTCTTCGTCGGCGGCAAGTATGGTGGCGCGCTTCACGTCATCCCTCCTCCTCCGTCTGCATGCGGCGTCGCTGTGTGTTGTGCTCCTGCAGAGAGTGCACCACTGCCTGGGCCACTGCCCCCCCTGGTCGTTTTGCTGACAGGCCCGGGCAATGTGACCCCTCTCCCCGCAGGAAAAACAGGTAACGTTCGCTCTCCCGCCCGCCCCGGGAATAGCAGTCACCTTCATCACTCCGTCATCAGGTTGCGTGTTCAGCTTCTCAGTGTTCTCAATGCTTCTCAACTTAGCTCGGAACTCGGAAAAAGTCATGTTGTCATCAGCTTGGGTGGTGATATGAACAGCAAATGGCTTAAACGACTCGGGAAGTCCTTTCAATAGCATAGCGATTAGCAGCCCGTCGCTCGGAATCTCGCCTGCGTTTCTAAATGCTGTTATCGCCGTTTCGGCTCTGATGACATAGTAACAGTCTCGTTTGCTGTCTTCTGCAGCGTGGTTAATTCGACGTACAAGCTTATCACACGAGGCTTTCCTTTACCTGCGTAGTGTTCTCGGAGCAATTTTAATGCCTTTCGGCCATCATCTGCCGCTTCCCTCATAATCAGAGAGAGACTAGTGTCATCCAAAAATTGGATCAATTCAGCGAACGCTTCCTCATTTCTGCTCTGCTCGCTCTCGTCATAATCCGCGTGAGTTGTGTCGGGCTCGTAAAGGATGCAGTCCTTCAAGCCTTGAAGGCGCAAATGTCCCAGAAACCTCGTTTCCCACAACTCATATTTCTTTTCGTCCCCGTCAAAAAACAATCTGCTCCAACGCGTTCCCACGTCCCTCCTGGGCCCATAACCTGTTGCAACTAACACCAGGACTGTGTAGGTAACATATAGCTAGCAGAAAGCACTATTAACGGGGACAAACTGATACACGGTAGCCATCGGATCTCTGGTCTCATGGGAATGCCAAACAAGGGCAACCGGCCGTGTATTTATTGAAAAGCATAATTAGCACCGCCCCCCCTCTGCACAGTGACGTCAGCATAAGGGCATTCAAGACAGACAGTGTTCATCGGTGTTCAACAGACAGTTTCTCATTGACTACACGAATGCGTGTCATTTATTCTTCCGTACAAAGAACACAATTCAAGCTACAAGGCGCTGCTCCCACAGTCCTCCTCCTAGCTCCACCCTGTGTCAACCCGGAAACCTTTTCTTAACGGACCCGTGTCTATTCTACGTAACCCAGAACGTCAACCGATTATGGAGAATTCTGCCCATATATTCTGCTACATACGTCCCCCCAAAATTCCCATCATCATCATAATAATAATAATAATAAAGGGTCCGCGGTGGTGTAGCGGTCTAAGCGTCGGCTTTGTGTCGATGCAGTTGCCCACTGGGGGCTGGGGTTCGCGCCCCGGTCTCGTCAGATCCGACTATGGCCGGACTTGATGAGCCAGCAATAATTGGCAACGCTGTCTTCGGGAGGGGGGCGGAGTCGGCTTGTGTTCGTCATATGAATGCGTCTCTGTGTGTGTCGGAAAAAGCAGTGGTTCGGCCTGGAGTCGCCTTGTCACGGAAGTGGGGAGGCATCTCCTTCGAGACTGCCGGCCGGAGAGATGCAGTTGGCGAACGTATGCAGTACGAGGGTGGGTGTTTGAACTAAAATGGGGATCGATTGGCCACTAAATTGGGAGAAAAAGGGATAAATCAGAAATAAATAAATAAATAAATAAATAAACAACGTGGAGGGAGGCGGATGGCCCGGCTGCAACGGCTCGCCGAGCAGGTACAGAGGCCAGGGTGCCTACCGGAGGGGCCTTAAAGGCCCTGTGGCGGCGTGGGGGTAGGGCAGGGGGTGGAGGAACCTTAGGGGCCTTGTTGGGGGGTGGGGGCAGGGTAGGAGGGCGCCCCCGCCGTGGGGGCTGGGCAAGTCCGCGCCGAGGAGGGGGACGCCCAATTTTGCCGTGACAAGTCCCAACCGAACCGCTGTCCTCAGAAACACAGCTCCACATACCTAGTGCCACAAGTGCGGATGGGGCTGCCGTTGGCGGCTTCCATGGGGGGGCCATATCCGCAGGACAGGATGTCTACTCTCGCAGCGGGCAGGATGCTCCTCTGCGCGCCCGTGTCGCACAGGAACTGCCGTCCAGAAATGGTATCGTGGATGAAGAGCAGCCTGCCAGTTCGGCCGACGCACATTGCCACCACTGAGCGCTGGCCCCGGCGTTTCCCGCCGCGTTGAAACTGCGTGGAGATCGTCACCGCTTGGCCTTGGGTCCTTAAAGTCATCTAGATACGTCCCCCCATGGAAGCCGCTAACGGCAGCCCCATCCGCACTTATGGCACTAGGTACGTAACGTGGAGCTGTGTTTCGGAGGACAGCGGTTCGGTTGGGACTTTGTCACGGCGAAAGTGGCCGTCCCCCTCCTCGGCGCGAATTTCCTATGCGCCTATGGGCGCTGGTGGATGTGGAAAAACCACCGCTTGATCGACGCTGTCACTGTCTGCCCATATAGACGGGTTTCCTGTTTAAAAACATTACTGGGTGCATGCGCAGCCAGAGGGCAAAACCGCTTTGGTAGCTACCAAAGCAGTTCAAAAATGAAAATGTTCAACATTTTCCACCCATCCTTTTGGCTATTTGTGCAGTTGCACAACAACTGCGCGTCATCTCTGCTGTATTTGAGCTCCATCTTGGTTAAAATCTCTGCGCTGTAGCTGCGTTCTGCCCCCTAGTTGCGCACGCATCTCTGTGATGACGTTGCACGGAAACCCTCCTATAGTCCGTTAAAGTGTTAATTTTATAATTAATCTACTAAAATTGATGGAATAATCAAATCAGTCTCAAAAAATTATTAACCATTAATTTTGGTGTTCTATACTTCATTATTCAACCATTCAAGTAGATGGAATAATAATGTTGCACCACCTGCAGTACTGTACGTGGCAGAAGCTGCTCCAGTAAATACTATCACCAAGTAGGCAGGACGTCTTACTTAAAAGAAAACAATTTATTAGAACAATCAATTAAAAAAATTACTAAAACTAATCAGTTACTACCAATTGAGCAGCAATTGTAACGCTGTGTGTTTGGACCCAATTGCAGAGAAGAGGCAGTTTGTAAAGTAACAAGTCTTTTACTGGACTTCAAAAACAACACAAAATAACAAAAGACCACTGCACAGCAAGGCAGGCAATAACGCGAACTAGAATAAACATAGAAAACTAAACGACGCAAAAACACTCTCTCGCACAGAGGAGGCAAAGGAAACACTCTCACACAGAGGAGGCAGACGAGGGTTCAGGAGACACGGGCTTCCGCAAACCAACGTGAAGCTTTTCCAAGACTCGACCCCGTATGTCTGCAAAGCACCCAGTCAAATAGTCCCCAGCACAGGTGCACCTAATCACAGGCCAGCCAGTACGCAGGTGCCACTCATACTGGCTGATTACAGGCTGATAGGGAAATGTCACCTGTTGGCTGCTGATCCTCTGGCCAGTGATCGTGTCAGTACCCGCCTCCCAGGGACGGATTCCAAATGTCCCCAAACCAAAGGACCCAGCAGAACGGGCAGAGGTGCCCAGGGGGAGGACGAATGGGGCCAGGGATCCCAGGCGGGCGGCCCGAGGGCTGGGACCGATCGGGAGGGCGACCAGAATGCAGGAGGCAGAGCATCTCCGGCGGGCGACCCGAGGGCTGGGACCGATCGGGAGGGCGACCAGGGCGCAGGAGGCAGAGCCTCTCCGGCGGGCGGGCAGATGGACGACGCCGATAGCACGATCATGGCTGGAGGGCAGCTGGACGACCGGACGTTTGAGGCGGCGGGACGGCCGCTGGGCAACCGGACTTCGAAGGCGACGGGACGGCCGCGGGGCAAACTGAACTAGCAGGCGGCGGAACGGCCGCGGGGCAGACGGACCTCGGAGGAGGCGTGGCAGCCGCGGGGGAGACGGACGCCGCAGGCTGCGAGGCAGCCGCGGGGGAAACGGACCCCGGAGGCGCCGTGGCAGCCACGGGGCAGACGGACCTCGGAGGCGGTGTGGCAGCCACGGGGCAAGCGGAACTCGGAGGCGGCCCGGCAGCCACTCGTGGAGCGGGTTTTGGAGGCACCCCAGGAACGCTGGGCAGCTGAGGCTCAGGGACGCTGGGCATCCAAGCCCAACTGGTCAGCGGGAGTGGCCAGCTGAACAGGAACCTGTAGACGGAGACAGCTGGTGTGGCCGGCGACTGGTAGTCGGACAGGACGTCGGCCGGCTGCCAAGGAACATGGGACTGGCGGTGACTCCAGGGACCTCCCCTGCAGGCGGGTTTCCCAGAATGGTTCCTGGGCTGGAGCCGGCTCGACACCACCCCTCCATCAGCGGTTTACTGGGCGGTAGGCAGGACGGCGGCTAGCAGGTTCAAGGCCAGCAGACCGGGAGGCAGGCTGCTGGTTATCCAACCGAACAACCCCTCACTGGAGGCTATTCACCTCAGACACTGGGCTCGGCCTACATTGTCTCTGGTACGCTGACCCCTCTACTGGGTCCATACTGGTCGAGGTGGGCGTTTTTGACACAGGTGGCACTGTCTGTGGAGGTTGTAGCTGCTGGAGAGTGGTGGAGAGGCTGGTGATGGCGGCCATCATCTGTTACTGCTGAGACTGGACCTGCTGCAGCTGGGAGCGATTCGCTGTCAGCTGCTGAAGCATGGGGTGGATCACTCCAACAGACCTAGAGATGGAGCGGACGCTCGCCTCCAGCGACTGCAGCTTGGTGTGCTCTTTGCCCAGAGCTGCATCTTGGGTGGTAACGGCGATGCGCAACTGCTCTAACTCTGCTCGGTCCACTCATACTGCCACTCATACTGGCTGATTGCAGGCCGATAGGGAAATGTCACCTGTTGGCTGCTGATCTTCTGGCCAGTGATTGTGTCAGCAATATGTGTTACACTTCTCGAATGAAGACCAGAGACCAGTGTAGCGAAACCCAAAGGCAGATGGACACAGAGTACAAAGAAACCAGAAGGCAATTTTAATGTAGGAAAAAAAAAACCAAACAAACTGCCACAAAATAATAACAGGGGAATCTAAGGTGGGGGTGTTGTGATGATGTGCGTGCACCTGGCTATCAAAGTCCAAATCCGTTGAGCGAGGGGTTGTCCGAGGCGGTCCGAGTCCATGATCCAGGAAGTCAAGTCCGAAGCGAGGGGTCTAGGGAGAGAGACGTGGAGGGAGATCGCTGGAGGGGGTCCAGGGAAACGTGATGGTCGCTGAGGACGTGGAGCAAGGGAGACGCGGGGAGCCGTGGAAGTCGCGGAGGGAGGGTCGCAGGTTTCAGTACGTCGAAGCACAGGAAGGCGTTCTGGGAGACTTCTTGTCGAGGGCTGCCTCATTGCCACAGGTGTGCCTGATGGATGATGGCAAACACCTGGTGCAGCGCAGCGCTCGTCTCCTCAGAGCCCGAACCGAGTGCTCGGATGTTCCTGGCGCGTCTGAGCTGGAGGAGTGGCTTGAACGTGCCAGTGAGGCAGCTTGGGGCGGTGAAACCACAACAGGACTCCCCCTCCTATGAGAGACAACGGGCAACTGTCCGATGGCGTCGGGGTGGGCCCGATAGAACTCCTCCAGGAGTGCGGGATTGGCCAGGTAGGATTGGGGCACCCAGCTGCGGTCCTCGGGCCCGTAACCAACCCAATCCACCAGGTATTGGTAACCCCGGCCCTGGCGGCAAATGGCAAGCAGTTGGTTGATGTCCCAGACCAAATCGCCACTGTCAAGGAACCTGGGAGGCGGAGGAGCTTGGACAGGGGGAGACAGGGGGTTGGAGGCTACTGGTTTGAGGTGAGAGACATAAAACACAGGATGGATCTTGAGTGAGGCAGGGAGGAGGAGACGTACTGCGGAGGGGTTGATGATGCGGTCAATGGTGTAGGGACCGACGTAGCGAGGTGACCGACGTAGTCGGGATGCGCAGGTCCCGGGCCAGTAACCACACCCTCTGGCCAGGACGATAGGCTGGGGCTGGCACTCTCCGCCGGTTGATGCCGCGCTGGGACCACTCTGTGGCACGCAATAGAGCGGCCCGGGCGGTCCTCCAGATGTGACGGCACCAGCGGAGATGGGCCCTGGTAGACGGGACCGCCACCTCTAACTCTTGATGGGAAACAGAGAGGGTTGGTAACCGAGGGAACACTCAAAGGGGGACAAACCGGTAGCAGACCTCTCCATGTTGTTCAGGGAATACTCCACCCAGGGTAAGTGCTGGATCCAGGAGGCGGGGTTGCTGGTGGTGATGCAATGCAAGGCCGCCTCCAGGGCCGGTTGGCCCGCTCCGCCTGCCCATTGGTCTGGGAGTGGTAGCCGGAAGAGAGACTGACCGTGGCCCCAATCCCCTTACAGAAGGCCTGCCACATCTTAGAAGTGAACTGGGGACCACGGTCAGAGACAATGTCCTGAGGGATCCCATGGAGACGGATAAAATGGAAGACGAGGAGGTCCGCCATCTCAGCCGCAGAGGGGAGCTTGGGAAGGGCGACAAAATGGACGGCCTTAGAGAACCGGTCAACAATGGTCAAGATAGTATCATTACCTTGGGACACGGGGAGGCCAGTCACGAAGTCCAAGGCAATGTATGACCAAGGGCGACTGGGGACAGGAAGGGGGTGCAGGAGACCCGCCAGCGGGCGATGGGTAGCCTTATTGCGGGCACAGGTGGCGCAGGCAGCCACGAACTCTTTCGTGTCTGCCTCCATAGTGTGCCACCACAAGCGCCTGCGGATGAAGGCCACCATCCGGTGGACACCGGGATGACAGGTTGCAACCGAGTCTCACCCGTTTTCGTTAAATACATACGAATTTAATCAAATACATTTCGTGACTATATACGAAAAGAACGTATAAATATATAACGGGCGTCGACTTCCTGGTTCCCGGTTTACGTTGTCCGGCTATAGTTTTCCGGTGGAAACAAACACATGTTTTATTTGGAGGAAATAAAATAAAATAGAGCAAAACTTACATTTATTTGGTCCAACCGAGTAACGTTACGGAGAAACGGTGGTTAATGGTAGCCGTCAGTACGTGAATGACTTTATTTCGCGAATAGTGGGGACGAGCGGGCAGTCTGTGTATTATTGATATAATGGGAATTCTTACTTAATGTCGTAAACTGTTTATTTATTTAATTTGCCTCGGCGAACTTAACATAGCAGTGATGTATGTGGCAACACATGTTGAATTGCTGGTAGCCCACATTTTACATAGTAGTTAAAAGGTACCGTATAAACTTGTGTGCGCGCATCTACTGCATTCTAGAACGGCAACACAAAACTTGCACTTTAATAATGATAATAATAATAATAATAATAATAATAATAATAAGCAGTATCTTTAGGAAGGGATCGAGCGACCAAGGGAACAACGAAGGAAGGACACGTTGTTATTGGAACTACACTTTCGCGCGCCAACCACAATGTCCCACGCGCACAACGGCGCTACGCTCATTGCGACGTTGACTTTTTCTCTGGTAAGTTGAGGACATATCCATCAGGCTTTATCTTACGCATATAGTAGCATGTGCAGTTCTGTTTGAGGGCGTTTTGGCTACAATACACACGTTTCTGCCATGTTACTCATTTGTTTGTCAAAGTATGGCCTAAACGTTTGGTCCAAATAGTTAATGAGAGTGGAATTAGATCGCTAATAATGTCAGCTAGCTAGCATGCTAGCAAGCATGTTAGCTAGCTAGCATAGTCCGCAGAGCTAATACGTTGCAAAGTGGGGAAGGGGGTTGCTATTTTTTGGAGAATGGAGAGCCTCACAAATGACTTTTTCTGGCTAACACAACAATTTCGTGTAACTGACTTGCTAACCTAGTTGACTAACAGTCCTTATAGCTTGTACATAGCAATAGCATGACATGAGCCCATGTTTCGCCACGAGTTGCTAGCTCAAAGCTGCATTAGCCAACTCGGATCACCGCTATACTGTAGCTCAACCGGTCGGAGAAGATGAGGGTTTCTCTAACCTCCAAAAAAAGACAACATTGGATGAGTATTACTGTATGTGGGAATATAGTATTCAGCCCTCTTTTCCTTGTCATTGCAGCTCCAGTCATTGTTTTTGCCCCACCCTTGGATCACTCAATATTATTAAACCCAAAGGCTCTTTTAATAGCCAACCTCTGTCTGTCATTCTGTCTGTCCGTCCACCCGCCCACCCATCCATCCATCCGTCTCTCTCTCACTCTTTTGTCTATCCGTCCCTCTCTCACACTCTTGTATTTCCAACATCTGTCCATCTGTTCGTCTCTACCCTGTCTGTCTGTCTGTGTCTGTCTATCCATCTGTCTGTTTGTCTGTCTGCCTCCCTCTCTCGTTCTCTCACTCTTTGTTGGTCTGTCAAAAATGAGTGTTCCCACAAAAAAAGGTTCCAACAAAAAGACTTGCACTTTCTGCAAGGGTGTCTTGTTTTGTGCAGCAAAAGTGTGTTGCCACTGCAAGAGGGACCAGCCTAAAAAGCAGCGGCTGCAGAAAAAGCTACAGAATTTTGATGCCAAGCGGGAGGACTGGCTAAGTCGCCTACAGAAAAATCACAATACCGCATCCTTAAAGGATGAAGCCATGTTGTTGGTATGTAGGTTATTTGGATAAATATTTCATTGAGTTGAACTTAATCTGACAAAGGATGGACACTGCATCATTCTCATAATTTTCCAAATCTGCACAGCCCTTTAGAACCTTTGTATGAGCTATTGCAGTATAAATGACTTGCAACCTAAACATACACAGCCTCAGCGTTGTGGCTGTCAATGAGAGAGACAAATATTATTGAAAGAAGGGCTGATAGTCAGTGATTATTTTGGATGATCATATTTTAGATGTAGTTCTGCTACTACATGTCCTGCAACCTTGACAGTAGAAGTAGCCTAAAAGGCCTTCTGGTATTCAATTAATTCAATCATACAATTTACATTTCCCTCTGTCCAGCTACATTTTTGTTTTGTTTTGACTATTGTGCCTATGATCGCGGCACAGCCATTCTGATATTCATCTTATTATAGAATGGCTTCGAGTGTGCTATTGCATATTGTATTGACTATATTAACCGTCATACTGGATCCTTAATGTCATTCCAGCTTGAGAAACTCCAGGCTGTGGGGTACAGACCCACTCTTCTCCTCGGCAAGCCAAGCAAAAAGAAGCTTTTTGACTGTGATATCCTACTTCCCCGTTCCAGGCTCACAATTAATGCTCAAGCAATGGTCAAAAAATTTGAGGGGATGTATGACATGGTCTGTGAAGGTAAGATCAATTTATTTTGAAGTCATAATTCAAAAATAATGTATCATTTTTCTGTGACTAATACGAATACTTGTTCACCTTCTTTTTGCACAGGCTGGGTCCCTGGTTGCAGTGATGAACATAGCTTAATTGAGGAGGTCTGTTTGGATATTCTCTGTTTGCATTGTACATATAGCCTTGGGGGTGGCTGTGGCTCAGGAGGTAGAGCAGGTTGTCCAATGATTGGAGGGTTGGGTTTGGATAAAAGTGCTATATAAGCGCTATTTATCATATATATAAAATTCCAAACATCACTGTACATACATTTGCACTGTATCGCTGTAATTTGCACTGTTATGACATGTCAATGTATTGTTTTCTGAATGCACTAATTGACCAAGTAAATTCCTCTTAGGTGAAAGCCTACGTGGCAACAATAAAACTCATTCTGATTTTCACAGACATCAGAACTTGTGACCCTGAATCTGACAGCTGTAGACCCAGAGGAACCCATGGTCCACGCCACACCCATGGAGGCACTTGAGGATCCCATGGTCCACGCCACACCCACGGAGGCACTTGAGGATCCCATGGTCCACGCCACACCCACGGAGGCACTTGAGGATCCCATGGTCCACGCCACACCAACGGATACACTAAAACCTGTTGAATCGGGAGAAGAAGGTACCAGAGAGTGTTGACATTTCTATAATGCCTATGAATACCTACAGGATGTTTTTGTTTACAACCTCATCATCTCTTTTTTTTATTCAGTCGTCACAAACTCACTGGGAGACCTCACTGATCACTACAGTAATTATTTGTCTCACTTTGCCTTCATTTTATCTGGAATCTAGAGAGGCCAGGCTGAGGCCAGGCTGATTAGGAGTGAAGCATGTGAGTTTCCAAGAGTATGCTGGTTTAATGGGGTACACAGCTAAACTTCACAGGAACCGTCCAGCTGTGATGACCAGTTTAATATGATAAATGAAATATTAAGAGCACTTTATCTTTCTCAAACCCACAGCTATCTCCACCAGATGCTCCTCAGCCTCAAGGAGGGGGGAGAAGAGGACAGGTATGTACAGAATGTTAAGACTGTGAGTAGATATTTCTCTGAGAAATCTGAGAAAATGTATACATTCTCTAGTCAAGGCCAATCCCCAGGGCACCTGGAGTGACATAAGAACTGATCTCAGTGTACCATAGAAGAATTATGAGTTTCCTGGGACACCGAAGTGAGAAATAAAGTCTTGGAAATCTGTGTCCGTATGCCTTATAGAGCCTGTAGTTTCAGAGTGAAGAGGTTGCCATCTGATAATTGCAAATCTGATTTAAATTTGAATGCTTGTGCCATTTTAAAAATATTGAAGCATCTCCTGTAAATACAAAATCTCACCCACAGTTGTCTGTAGGCCAAGGGAGGCTAAAAAGCCAACAAATGTTAGGTTTTCACTATGTCTACTGCATAATCATCGCTCAAGGTATTACCAGATTTTTCAGCCTTTGATCATAACTCTTACGTGTTTCGTTGACCTCTCACCTACTGTATAGTCTGTTTGCCTAGTTGCAATCAACGTGAGTTGATTCTGCTGATTCCTATAGACCCTTTTCCTAGTATCCATTTAAACATGTCATACCAAGGTAAACACGAATGGCCCTGTTCTATTTAGGGTAATTCATACAATCATTCTGAATCCTAAGACTTGAGTGTCACCTTTCAAATGAGCCCAACATCATGACTGTAGCCTAAAAGTATGAGGTATTATGGGTATGTCGTTTCAGGAAAAAACATTAGAAAGGGGTGATTGTTAATCAGTTACACCTACCCTACTATCACACGTCAAAATGGCTGCTGGGGAAAGGGTCCATTGTCGTTCAATAGGGTTGGTTGTCTTAATAAGCATCCACAATAATCTGAGTAAAAATAAACATTCAGAACTATTAGAAAACCCAGTTCAAAAACGTCTCATTTTGCTGTTCAGACAATTTCTCAAGACTAGGTGGGCGTGGGCGTGGCCGATTACATTTTGATTGACAGCTCCCTGTTCCAATGGTTACGTACAACAATGGCAGCAGCTACTTTTCATGTTGGCCAGCCCTATAGAGACAGAGCGCATTGAAGTCCTGCTCCCACCGTAGGGTAAAACAGTATTATCGTTCCATTGATTCTGTATTGCGTGAGGTGCCTCCCTTCGCTTCCATCTGCTAGAAAGCAACATCACATTGTCTAAAAGTTTAAGTGTATATAAACTAGCCTATACCAAGAGGGTAACGAACCCGCCACTAAGTTTGTATAATCCGCCAAACCGAAAAACTGCCTTTCAAAAAGACAAAAGTGGATCCACCACCAGGCACAGTGCAACGCTGAGGAACAACGGCTTTGCCAATCTTGTAGCCTAGATGTGTTGTCAAAACGCGTAGCCTAAATGTGTTGTCAAAACGTGTAGCCTAAATGTGTTGTCAAAACGCTTAGCCTAAATGTGTTGTTGAAACGCAGCCATTTGGCAAACCCCATGTGTTTTTGGCTGAAGTGTTGGAAGTGGTCTTGAGGGAAATGTGCGCTGCATATGCGGCTGCTGTTCCTGACAACACCACCGCGGCTCACCAGACACGTGGTCCACTGTTTCTCCACCAGTTGGGGAATAAAAGAATGACACGTTGTCACCGATAGATGTGCACCCGGGGACAGCACAGAGAGGCATGACGGGGAGCGGGAGATAGATAGAAAAGGTTAGAAAGACTCAGACTCATCACTGTTTTTCAAGCAACAAGCCAGACAGTGTTGGGGGTGGGACAACTGTCGTGAATTTGTTCATGATTGGTAGGATTTATGACGCCATAAACTGTGACCATAACCCCGCCCATTTCAACCCTACTGAAACAAACATTACAAAATCAAAAATGACAATATTACGGATTCGGATTTAAACGAATTTCTAATACTTCGAGATGCTTATTTTTATGTACATAGGACCCTCAATTACGTAATTAGAAGGACATTGTGGATCTGGGTTGCCAGGGGCTTTAAATTCTAGGATACCACATTCTGTTAACAAAACCATTTGGCATCTCTTTCACCCATTGGCCGAGCTACCGCTTCATTTTTCAATGAAATCTTTCTTAATTAATCACTAAACGCTTCAGCACTTCACTTCGAAGTGGCCAGAGACCACACAGGAGTATAAGCAGACCAGTGTGTGGTTGTTTGTTGCATAGTCTGGTATGATTGAGGTGTTCTCATCTCTCAAAACATACCATGGTGATGTTGAATGCCATCCAGTGTTCAAACAGACTATATGTGAAAGCTGTTGAACATTTGTAATTTCACCTCTCCATTTAGTCATCACAACTCCACGCTTTACTAATGTATGCTTTTGCTATTTTCAGAGTGCTCCTATCACAGTGGGCTGGAGGTTTTCCCTATCAGGAGTGTGAGCACTACCAGAGTGAGAAAGGTTAGAAAGACATAAGATAAGATGCAAGACCTTTAAATTATATTATCCTCGCTGTGACACTACGTAGCATTGTTAATGCGAACTATTAGGCTTTTTAAGCATAGACATAGCATGTTTTGTATCAATTCTGGAAATAATTAATCATACACCAACATTGCACCAATGTTCCTTACTCAATTGGTAACTCATTCTTTATTTTTCTCTCTCCCCTCAATAGGGCAAAGCAGAGATTTTTGTGGACTGGCAGCCCTGCCCAGTATGGTATGTACCCCTGTATTTTTTTGAAACCGTTATCACCTGGACTTGTCAGAGTAGGAGGAAGGAATGCAGCACTCAACTTAAACATCACACTCAGACTCAGGGCTGTACAAAGATGTTCCACCAAGTCTGTGGTGGTGCCAACAAGAGCGGGAATTAGCCTGTTAAGTTACAAAACAAGCAGGACAGTACTGAATTTGGCACAACACACAGATGATACCACATTGATATTATCTGTTGTTATTATTATTATTGATATTATTTTGTTTGTTTTCAGTGGAGAGGAATGGCCCCCTTCCTGGCAGCCGAAAGAGAACATCGAGATGACTCGAATAAATGAATGAAAATGAGACATTGGACTTTGAGTTCCTCCTTGCTTTTGCTATTATGAATAGTGTGTTTGTTGTGGATAGGTGGTATTTTTTCAACATGGTAACTGGTGCCATCAAGAGAAGGCGGACAAAATGCAACAATTGAGTCCGAAAAGCTATATATTTATTCTGTCAGTGTACATTGCACATAAACAGATCTCGAAGGGATAGATAGGTAGAATGACCCAAAAAACATCATTTAGTAAAGCCGATATGTCAGTACAGGGATTGTGTTCTACACAATACCTGCACTCTTCATATGTCAACAAAGGTAAGGAAACTATTTGTAACCGGTAGTAGATCTGATCAAATAAAACAAATAGTGTTGCCTGAGCCAATATGACCAAGCAAAGAATGTACATTTTGTTGGTCAATTTCAAATTTCGCAGTAACTATAATGGTTTCAAGAGACACTATTTGGAAGTGGAAACAATGAACCCTAACCCAAGAAGACGGATTGGATGACACGACTACAATGCATGAACAGCGTTGACGAGTTCAGAGAAGGCGGAAGTATTATCTGACAACTGGACGAAACATCACATTTGCAGAGGCCTGTCATTTCCAAATCATTGACCACTTGACTTTTTCAATAATTGTAATACACAATTTCAAGCGACAACATTAGATTTTAAATTATAACAATAATTAATATTTAGAAAGAACTTACAGGACCATGGAGAGACTAACAAGGTACAGCCCCGACACATATGGAGGTAAATGTGCCATCACATGCAGTTGTGAAGTGATCTGCCCTTGAAAGGGATGAGTTGCTTAGCCGAAGGTTTACCTGCGTTCTACCAAAGCCACGTGACCGGAAGTTGCTTTCAACTTCGCTAACTCTCAGTTAAACTGCCCAAATCCCACTCCCCGCCAGAATCTCGCTCCCCCTCACGGAAGTGGTTGTAGCTACGGCTGTGGGGGTGCTGGAGACATGAGCCAATATACTTCTATATACGCCAGAGTCTCCTGAACACGGAGAGACCAACCCCAAGTCGATCGGCGCTTTCTCGGCCGAGCTATAGCTTCTTTTCCGCACCTACTTCCACACCGGCAAATGCCTCCATTTTGCGTCTTGCCTACCCAGGCTAGGTGGTTAGGGGTCGGTGCAGAAAAGTGACCATAACTCGGTCGATAAAGCTCCGATCGACTTAGGGTTGGTTTCTATGTGTTCATGGGACTCATGCGTATAAAAACGTGTCGGGCTCATGTCTCTATCACCCCCACAACCGGAGCTACAACCGCTTATGTGAAGGGGAGTGCGATTCTGTCGGGGAGTGGGATTTGGGCACAACACCGGCGCTCAGGGCGTACCCTTCTCCGGTTACAGAGGGCGCCGATGATCGGTACCTCTCGCGGCACCCTACCGCCGTGGGCTGCATAGCTACATGTCAAATTGTTGCTGGTGACACACATTACATAGATAAATTGACAGACAGCTGTATTGTGTTGAGAATCACCTTCGTGGTCCTCGTCCCCGGGTCCGTTGATGTGAAGAAAACAGCCACCACGTTTTAGGAGATTAAAATAATTTTATTGAGCACAGATCTGGAGACACTGCCAATCCGTCGTGTGTGTCTGACTTCTTTGTGTGTCCTGGTGGGTTATATAGACCCCCCTGCTTCTCCTTTACGACACCTCTGGTCTTGATTATCCTATCAATAGAACCTTTTGGTGGTTGAGCTTTAAGAAGTGCTCATCCTGTTCTACCCTACTGAGTTTAGCAGGGGGTCCTCCTCGTACCAGACACGGTGTCTCTCCCAAGGCCCCAGGGGAGGGCAACCCCCTCCCCTACCTTCATTCTTGTGGGAGACCTGCAATATATTTGTCTACATGAATGTGCCTTCTTCACCCTCTGTTCTGGTTACATACATTGGTTATGTAAGGTAGTAATGTAAATCCGCCACAGGGTGGCACTGTTACGCTGTATGTTCCCCTGGGAATGCCGCAAATGGCGATGTTTGTCCCTCTTGCAACACCGTACCCCTAATTCTTGTCCCGGGCAAAAGGCTACGTTGATCAAATGTTTTTGGTTTGTCTGCCGGAAGCTGTGAGTATGATGAGGCCAGCGGCCAGCTGATTGATGAGAGGTGAAGTGTAAGCGAGTGCCATTTAAGGGAGACGACCGTCGTCTCCCTACACGCCCTGGGACTCTGCGTTGTGTTTGTTGTAGTATGATGTTTGCGTGGAAAAGGAAGGAGGCGGAGGCTTGGGATCGTGGCTGAGACCTGGACACTTTACTGGCACTCGCTTACACTTCACCTCTCATCAATCAGCTGGCCGCTGGCCTCATCATACTCACAGCTTCCGGCAGACAAACCAAAAACATTTGATCAACGTAGCCTTTTGCCCGGGACAAGAACTAGGGGTAGGGTGTTGCAAGAGGGACAAACATCGCCATTTGCGGCATTCCCAGGGGAACATACAGCGTAACAGTGCCAGCGGCCAGCTGATTGATGAGAGGTGAAGTGTAAGCGAGTGCCATTTAAGGGAGACGACCGTCGTCTCCCTACACGCCCTGGGACTCTGCGTTGTGTTTGTTGTAGTATGATGTTTGCGTGGAAAAAGAAAGGAGGCGGAGGCTTGGGATCGTGGCTGAGACCTGGACACTTTACTGGCACTCGCTTACACTTCACCTCTCATCAATCAGCTGGCCGCTGGCCTCATCATACTCACAGCTTCCGGCAGACAAACCAAAAACATTTGATCAACGTAGCCTTTTGCCCGGGACAAGAACTAGGGGTAGGGTGTTGCAAGAGGGACAAACATCGCCATTTGCGGCATTCCCAGGGGAACATACAGCGTAACAGTGCCACCCTGTGGCGGATTTACATTACTACCTTACAGTTACATACATTGATTACATACATTGGTTACATACAGAGTAATACAAAATACACTCGGATTATATTTAATATCAATCAACAATTGATAGACAGCTAAATAGATATTTTAATGACCCCCGCTATAGCAAAGAACAGTGAAGATCCGCAGCAGCCTGCTAGCCCGTTGAAGCTCGATGTAGCCTATCTTGTAAGGCATGCTTCGTCAAGAGACTTCAGTGTGTTTCTGTCATTAGGATACTGTATGTCACAATGACATGCATATAATCTAAATATTGAGTAAGCAACCTCAAAGAGGTTCTTTCATTAGAGACCAAACATATGTTTGTAGGTGAAGAGGTTATAAATTATAAGCCTTCTATCTTCAATATGCTGGTGTCCAAGTGTTCCTCCATCCATCCATCCATCCATCCATCCATCCATCCATCCATCCATCCATCCATCCATCCATCCATCCTTCCACTCATCCATCCATCCTTCCACCCATCCATCCATCCATCCATCCATCCATCCATCCATCCATCCATCCATCCATCCATCCACCCATCCATCCATCCTCTATGGGGTTTTCATTGTTTACTTCACCTTTTGACCTCAGCAAGATAAGGGTTGTGGCTATGGCTTAGTTGTGTCTGTGTGGGTGACAGGACAGTGGAGGGTCTGGGTGGAAGTTTTGCTATCAATCAATAGACAAGAACTGACGAGACTTCCACTGAGAGCAAATGTTTATCATCGATAGATTAGTGACAATGTGTTCCCTGGGAAGGAGACTCTGAGGCCATATCTCTGGAAGGCAGCGTGTTAGACACATAAGCCCAGACTCAAGATAAGCAGAATCGCTGGCTCCATTGAATATGTTATCTGTAGTATTTCATGCAAGATTACATACACTGTACTCCAATAACACCATGTGAGAGGCAAATTAACATTGAAGTCTATGGGGGGGGGGTATAACGTCAAAACACTATTTCTCTGAAATACAGCACACTAACTAAGTCTAACATATATGTTTAGATATATGTTAGATCTTTCCAAAAATGTGTTTGGTTGTGTTCTACAACAAAAAATTCCAACCCTGTGACTTGACAGTTCAACTTGCCATGGAACTTATGGCCTTATAGACCATGCATGGTTTTTGGCTAGGGTTTGGAAATTGAGCTTCCTTTATGCTAGAGCCAAACCAAAGATATTTTCAGAAAGGCCTTTGCTTCCAGAAGAAAGCCTGCAAATATGAAAGATTTGAGTTGACCCTAGGCTCAGATATTGACCTTTGAACACTGACCAGAGGTCACATTTGAAAACGCATATCTCTGTAATTAAAATAGCCATCAAAATAAAGTAAACTCTTTTGGACAGCTCCGGATATGTACTTTCACAGGGGTGGAAGTGGGGAACTGCAAAAATAATTTTAGCTACTTAAAATGGCCTAAAATCAAATTCTGGGCTTTGCAAGTGATGTAAACTCACACAGCGCAATTATGTTGTATATATTGGTAGAAAGAACATATCTTGAGATTCCCACCTAAAATAGATTTATAACTTAGAAGATAATGCTATGTTTTATTAATAAACTACATCACCCATAAGAATTTCAATACAAACATGCAACATGGCGCCCATATTTGTAGTTCAGTGAGATGCTGAGCAGGGTTACGGTATATTAGGGTTACAATCTGAATGAATTATCGTTTCACTCTATACGTTTCTAAGATCAGAAGGTGCATTACTGTCCACAGAATGTGGGACGGGCGCCGTTTCAACAGTAGAAGCCCTCTGAGTGACGTTAAAAGCATAAAACATGCAGAACTATGTGAACAATTCTGGCCAATTGGCTTTCCTCCACGTGGGGTGCCAGAACGCCGCGAACAATCTCAGCCAATCAGTAGTGTTGACCTTCCAAGCCTCGCGCGTGTTGCTAAGCAACATCGTTCTGCGTAATGCGGGATTGTCCATTGATTCATATCTTCTCCGTAGGCCCACTCAACATTCTTTGTGACCTACGTCATTTCATGTTTTTAAGTAGCCTACACAGGAATGGAAACGCTCATTCACGTCGTCAAAGGCAACGTCTTCATAATAACATCTAAGTAAACATTATGCACTGAACAGCGTGTTATAATTATAATATCTTCATTTCGTTAACTACATTTCCAAATGAGTGGGAGGTGTCGCTTCTACATCCTCCAGCTCATAGCTTATATCACAGCCTTAACTTTAATCAATGTTATCCCCTAATAAATCGTAAAAACTGTTCCACTACTGCTAAAATCATATTTATATGTATATGGGATATATAGCCTATATCCCATCCCTTGGTCCTTTCTGTGTGGAGTTTGCAGGTTTTCCCCGTGCTTGTGTGGGTTTCCGCCGGGTTCTCCGGTTTTCTCCTGCCATTAAAGACATGCATGCTAGGGTGCAATTCAGCATGCAACACATCACAGAATTTCTCCAAGAGGATTAATAAAGGGTTCTTCTTCTTCTTCTTCTTCTATTTTCAAACTTAATGTTGCCAATTACATATGTAACCCATGGAATTAGATACCACACAGGACACAATTACTTCCGGGGTTCTTGTAGCTTTAATTTTATTGTTTGAACCTTTGAATGCAGATCGTTTTACTGAGTGCATAAATTCCTGTGTCTTTCGAGCAAACAGCTCATAAATGTTCACAGATGTGGCAAGTTTAACAGAAAAGATTTTAAAAGGAAAATAAATACAACATACAACATACGGTGCAAAATACGGCAGTGGACTATGTATGTTAAACAGGGTTTAACAAAGACATGTGGAACTTCCTGAAGATCGCGCAACTTCTCACTCTGTCAGTTACCTTGTCATGCCTACAATGGCGAACAGTGGTCGACGGCTCGCGCCCAAAATCACCGAACATCAACTCCAGTAGCGTCCTTACTTACTGCGGAGTCAGAGCACCGTCACACCGCAATCTTCAGGTGCTCCACACAAGAAAAAAAGAAAGAATACCCAAGATGCACTTGGATAACTTGCACGGAGTTACAATAAAAGTCCGCAACACTGCCACTTACTGGTCAAAACATGCAATGACAACCAAAACTATAAAAATACACTCACAATCTGCTTCACAATTTAACTACATCAAATGACATTTTACATGGCTTGACAGTGTAACAATTACATATATTAACAGTTAAACTATACTAAATTTAAGTGGAAAATCATTTAACATATTTAACAGATTTACCACCCGGCTACATACTCCCCTGCAAATATAGTCAACGTCCTCGGTGACTACGAAACATGAACTGACTCAAATACTCCCTGCAAGGCCTTTTCAAAGAGAGCAGCACCCAGGCTTGTCAAAACCTTAGAGACCATGTCTGTGCTGACTGAGACTGCATTACAGGCTGACTTTGGCAGATGAAATGGGTTTGAATGAGATCCAGCCATTTCCCGCTTGCTTTTCCTAATGGCAGGTTTAGGTGCATAGGTTCTACGTCCTGCTCCACCAGCATCATCTGTTAGCGCGGGCCTGTCCCTGTTTTCAATAATGGGCAAGTCACTGTCGCTAACGTCTGGATGCACATCATTAACACATTCTGTTTCTGTGCCACAATTTCTCATATCTGAATAACCTTCCTCAGGTCCTTCACCGTCACTCTCATCTGTGGGTGCTGTCACATGTAAACTAACACTTTCTGCTGCAAGAGGCAGGTTAGGTACTTGCACAAGCCGGCGAGGGATGACTTCCTCAACAATAACAAAATCAGCCTCAGGTGACTCAGGCTCATCCTCAGCTACAGGCTGTGTAGTGGTCTGTAACCTAGTTCTAGTTCTTGGTTTGGGAACTGGTTTTGCACAAGGTCGCAACTCTGACCTATGAACTCTTTTAATGGGACCTCCCTCAAAAGGTTCAACAGTGTGTGTGGTACCCTGGATGTCAACTACCTTGTAGACTGTTGAGGTCCATGTGTCCTGAATCTTATGTCTACCTGGGGGTCTGTGACGTAGGAAAACCAACTGACCAATGTCCACAGGAGGACAATACACCTTCTCATTTTGCAGTGAGATCCTCTCAGCTGCCTTCTGCTCTGAGTACTCTCTGGCTCTCTCATGTGCCTGTCGGAGTCTCTCCTGATGAACAGACAACCAATCCTGTTTCCTGTCTGACACACACTCACGCCCTAATAAAGCATCTACTGGGAGATGTGGCTGTACCCCGAAAAGCAAATAATAAGGCGAGTACCCTGTGGTGGAATGAGGAGTGACATTATAGGCATATACTACTTCAGACAGATGCTCTGGCCAACGCTTTTTTTTCTCTGGTGGGAGTGTCCTTAACAAGTCATGGAGTGTGCGATTGTATCTTTCACACTGACCGTTTCCCTGTGGCCTGTAGGGAGTTGTCCGTGTCTTTTTAACCCCATAGAGTTTGCACAGCTCTGCTATAATTTCACTCTCGAAATTTCGACCTTGGTCTGAGTGCAGTCTCTCTGGGACCCCCTATTTCATGAACCACTCCCTGAGCAAAACTTTAGCTGTAGTGTCAGCCTTCTGGTCTTTGGTAGCATACGCTTGTGTGAACTTTGTAAACACATCGGTCACAACAAGGACATTTTCACGGCCATCTGAAGCTGCCTCCAACACTGTAAAATCAACAGCCACCACTTCTAGAGGTCGGGAGGCCAGGAATGCCTGAACTGGAGCATGGATTTTTGGCTGAGGCATCTTGGTCAAAATGCACCGCTCGCAGTTTTTAACCCAGCTTTCAACATCCTCGCATAGCCCTACCCAAAAACACCTCCCTCTTAGCAAGTTTACAGTGCGCTCTATGCCCTGATGTCCCATGTTGTTATGTACATTTTCTAGAACTTGGTCCCTCAAACAACTAGGCACGAGTAACTGCCACACTTCTCCATGACGTGGGTCTGTGATAACCCTGTACAACAACCCTTCTCGTTGTTGTATGCATCTCCATTGTTTCAACAATCTTTTCACTTGACTAGACAGGGCTGCTCTCTCTCTGGGACATGGCCTCCTCCCCCGATCCCAAAATGCCCTAAACTCTTTTAGGGTGGGGTCACCGGCCTGAAAACCTACCAGCTCCTCTCTGGTATAACCTGGCAGTGTGGGGGTGTTGCCCTGTTTAGTACCTGTCTCACCAGACCTCGACTCCCCAGCACGGATCTGTCTCAATTTGTAACACTCCAGACCTCTAGAGACAAGACCAGGATCCAGGACTGTTCCTCGCTCAATCAGGTTACACACAGTGATACAGTCGTCAAAATCCGAGTCAGGGTCTGTTTCAGGCTCCCCTGCAAACTCCTGCCTAGAGAGAGCATCTGCGGCGGCATTACTGCAACCAGGACGGTACTTAACCTCGAAATAAAAAACAGACAGTTGCGCTACCCACCTCTGCTCTATAGCACCTAACTTGCCTGTCTTGAGGTGGCAGAGGGGATTGTTATCAGTCAGGACAACAAACTTTGAACCAAGCAAATAACCCCTGAATTTTTCAGCAACTGCCCATTTTAAGGCAAGCAACTCCAACTTCATGCTACTATAATTTCGGTCATTCTTCTCAGCCTGGCGTAGTCTGCGGCTAGCATATGCTAGGACACGTCTGGTGTCACCTTGCTGCTGACACAATACAGCGCCTAATCCATGCTGACTAGCATCTGTCTCAACTACAAATGGTTGTGTGAAATCGGCAAAACCCAAAATGGGAGCAGAGGTAAGTTTTTCCTTTAACTGCTCAAAGGAAGAGTCACACTCTGGTGTCCACATATTACAAAACTGGTGACCTACTTTCCCTGTTTTTTTCACACCTGAACATTTGTTGACTAGGTCATGCAGTGGCCCGGCAATCTGTGAGAAGCCTCGAATGAATCTCCTGTAGTAACTACAGAAACCCAAGAACGACTGCAGCTCTTTGGCAGTGGTTGGGACCTTCCAGTTCTTAACAGCAGAGACCTTGGAGGGGTCAGTTCCTATACCTTCTGCTGACACCTGATGACCCAAAAACTTTACTGACTGTTGTAGAAAAGCACACTTCTGCAACTTCACCTTAAGGCCCGTCTCTGCCAGTCTCTTAAACACAGTCTCAAGTCTCTCCAAATGCTGCTCAAATGTCTCTGAAAAAACCAAGATGTCATCTAGGTAGACCAGGAGTATCTGAAAAATGAGATCATTCATAGTAACTTGCATAAGTCTCTGAAATGTAGCTGGACCGTTATAAACACCAAAAGGCATTCTCACGTACTCATACAGACCAAACGGTGTAGTAAATGCAGTCTTAGTCCGATCTCTCTCATGCATAGCTACCTGGTGGTATCCGCTCGCCAGATCTATGGTCGAAAAGAACTTTGCCCCTCTCAGCGCATCAAAACTCTCATCAATTCTCGGGAGCGGGAATGCATCACGTCTTGTCTTTGAGTTGAGTTTCCTGTAATCGACACATAGCCTCAGACTACCATCTGCCTTTCTCACTAGTACTATGGGCGAAGCATAAGCACTAGAGCTTTCTTGAATGACCCATTTTTTAAGCAGCTTGCCAATATGTTCCCTGACTTCACTGTACTGTGTGGGTGGGATTCGTCTGTATGGCTGTGTTACAGGTATGTCATCTGTCAGATGGATCTCATGTTGTACTTTGTCAGTGTGGCCTAGATCTTCATCTTCTGTTGCAAACACAAAAGAGTACTTCTCCAGTAACAAAGTCAGCTGTGCTTGCTGTTCTGGGCTACCACAAAAATTGAGCTTGCCGAGAATTTCCTGCACATCTGTCGGTGTTTCGGGGTGTTCACTGATACTCACTTGTTCAGTGTCTGCTGAGATTCTCTGGAACTGTACCTCACAAAGCTCATCACTTTTCACACAGTCTACCTGAGTCAAAACCCCTAGCCTAGTCCGTGGCCCTAGCCAGATATCTTCATCAGACATGTTCATGACTCGGACTGGAAAAATGTGATTGCCCGATGAAACCAAAGTAGGCACAACAACCAAACCTCCAGGAACGGGGACACCCACAGACTCCAGCAACAAAAAAGAACCATCCTCACTCACGGTCCTGAGTCCCCTAGCCATAACTGTAGCAGCAGATGAAGCAGGTATATGGACTACATCCTTACCAGCTACCCTAGCGAAAGAGAGTCTGTCTGTTGCATGTACTGCATGAAGATGATTAAAAGCCTCTCTCCAGTTTGAGTCAAACCTCTCCTGCAGTGTGGTGTCAAACTCAGTGTGTACTAGCTCTCTGCATTTTTTGACAATGTTCATCCCTATTAGACCTGGAACAGAGGAAGAGTGTTCAGAATCTTTAACTATCAGAAAACCTCGCTCTGGGATAGTCAGACCCATGGCTTCTACATCAAGCTCCACATAGCCCATATAGGGTATGTCTAATCCATTAGCTGCAGTGATCTTTAACCACTCAAATGCCGGGTGAATGTCTTCGCCTTTCACTGACAGGTGTTCCCTGAAAAAACTCTCAGAAATTGTACTGACCTGGCTACCAATGTCAAGTAAGCAGGACACTGTAACACCTCGTAGTTTCACCTCAACAGTTTTACATTCTCCGACTGCACGCTCTAAGATCCTGCTTCTGTCTGGAGTCTCTTTTGGTGAGCCAGCTTCCTCCCCTCGAGTTGTGTGGCTCATGACAACTGAGGGTGCGAGTTTTCCTGCACTACATAAGAACTAGGTGTTGCGTCCCCTTGACCCCCTCTGGCCTGTGAGCATTTTCTTGCAATGTGACCTATGCCTCTACACATGAAACAGATAGGCTGACCATCTGGTGTGAACTTTGGCTGGGGTCTAGGTCGTGGCTTGGGCTCTAGGAATGTCTGTTGAGTGCTGCGCTTACTCAGTTCACCTACAGCAAAGGCTAGATCAGCAAGTGTTTTGCCTAACTCTGCTAGCTGTTTTTCCTGATGGGCTACTGCTCTCCGAACATCATTTAATGCAATACCTTGGTCATTGTTTGTTTTAATAATAGAGCACTGGGTTTCCGGAACCTCTGATGTAACTTGGTTGCTCTTTATGACCCTGGGACGATGAGACCTGCTGTCCTCCATCTCCCACAGGAGGGCCTCGTTCCTCACATCTAGAAGACTGCTCTCTGGTTTGTCCCTAACCATTTTCCTGAGTTCACGCCTGAGTGCTGCTTCTCTTAAACCCTCAATAAACCGGTCTCTGATCACAGTTTTCTCATTAGGTATTCCATCTGTGGACTGTTTCACTACAGAGCTCAAAATCTGGGATAGTGCATGGGAGTAGTCACGGAGGTCTTCTCCATCAGTTTGGTTACGGTTGTAAAAGGTCTGCAAAAGCTGTGTGGAACTGCGCTTTCCCCCAAATGCATTGCTCAGGTAAGAGTATAAATCACTGGGCCCCACTGACTGACCCCTAATGCATAGTCGCACCTCTTCCAATGCAGGGCCACGCAATAGAGATAGTATATAGTCACATTGTTCTTCTGTTGTTTGCTCTCTGTATCTTAAAACCCTTTCAACCTCTTCAATAAACTCTTCGACAGATCTCCTGTCTGTACCACACTCCCCACTAAATGCTTGGATCTGGCGTTGTCTTGGAACGTAGATGTATGAACGTGTGGGTGCACTGTTATCACTTGCTCTCTGAGCCCTTGCTTCACCATTTAACCTGGTGAGCTCATCTCGCAGTCTGGCGAGCTCTTGCATGGTGGTCTGCATTTCTTTTGTAGCACCTTCACCTATACCCGTTATGCCACCTGAGGTGTGGCCATTATCATTACGTGAACTCCCTTCATCACCAGAATCACTAGACATAATGATATATTAATCTTTACTCAGTCCAGTATAAATGAGGATATTTAGTTCAAAACCTGGTTCAAGGATACTACAAGGACAGTCTTTAACTTGGAGCCTTGCTGAATCTTGGTCTTTGTAGCTGAAGTTAGCGCTGGAGTCCTCTGCGCTGGTACGGCTGAGTCGTGTGACACAGGAAGCACCAGAACCTCGTAGAGCCCCTCACGTCGTCTCTCGCTGGTCACCACCTCCACAGCAGGATGGCTTCAGACTCAACACCAACGGACGTCACCAGCAATCTTCACCACTGCCGTATTTTTTTTAAGTATAAATAAGCCACTCTGTTGCCAATTTGAAAAAAATGTTTTAGCTACGCCCCACTCCTGGTACCAAAATTATGTAGCCCGTGGAATTAGATACCACACAGGACACACTTACTTCCGGGGTTCTTGTAGCTTTAATTTTATTGTTTGAACCTTTGAATGCAGATCGTTTTACTGAGTGCATAAATTCCTGTGTCTTTCGAGCAAACAGCTCATAAATGTTCACAGATGTGGCAAGTTTAACAGAAAAGATTTTAAAAGGAAAATAAATACAACATACAACATACGGTGCAAAATACGGCAGTGGACTATGTATGTTAAACAGGGTTTAACAAAGACATGTGGAACTTCCTGAAGATCGCGCAACTTCTCACTCTGTCAGTTACCTTGTCATGCCTGCAATGGCGAACAGTGGTCGACGGCTCGCGCCCAAAATCACCGAACATCAACTCCAGTAGCGTCCTTACTTACTGCGGAGTCAGAGCACCGTCACACCGCAATCTTCAGGTGCTCCACACAAGAAAAAAAGAAAGAATACCCAAGATGCACTTGGATAACTTGCACGGAGTTACAATAAAAGTCCGCAACACTGCCACTTACTGGTCAAAACATGCAATGACAACCAAAACTATAAAAATACACTCACAATCTGCTTCACAATTTAACTACATCAAATGACATTTTACATGGCTTGACAGTGTAACAATTACATATATTAACAGTTAAACTATACTAAATTTAAGTGGAAAATCATTTAACATATTTAACAGATTTACCACCCGGCTACACATATATCACATATATCAGTGACAATCAAACAAGGAAATGATAACAATCGGTAGGACCTGAGTGAGAAACAAGTAAGGTAAGCATGGTAAGCTCTACACCCTTTAAATAGATTTTCTCTGTTTATAACCACAGGGCACAATATTGTAAGAAAAAAATCAAATAAAAAAGTGATCACAGTATTTTCAATATCTTTATTTCACAATTAACAGGCACATACAGGTGTTACCAGCTCACTCTGCGTGGTGTTATGGTCATTGAGCAGTCTGGAGACCGATGTACTGCATCCACCATTTATTGAGCCCATCTGCGTAGAGTAATCACAGAGCAAAAAGATTTGATAGCAGGGCTCTTTCCCAGCTTAGCATTATTGGCCAGCTAGCTTCAGCTTCAACAACATAAATCGTCGTCGTCGTCACTCTCATTGCTTAAACTATTCGTAAAAAAATGACATTTTCACTACACAATCATACCTATAATACACATGCCAATTTAGAGATATTTAAATCAAACATTATGGACATTCAAACATTCTAGCTTCTCATAAAAAGGATGTACATAGAGCTCCTGGCATTACTAACCTCTGCCCACAACAGCCAGACCCGGGAAAGAGACAGAGACCTAAGAGTTCACGACCCCGCCAATGTCCCAGCTCATAGCCCATCAGTAATCAGGATATTAAATGTAGCCAATCAATAATCACGATATTAAAATAAAGTAAATAAATCAATAAAATGAAAAATTAAACAAGACAGGCGATCACAGAAACAGAAAAACAAATAAACAATAGCAAATTAGACATAAAAATCTAGTGAAACATACAAACAAAATGAATCCTGTTACACAGGCAAACAACCATGCATACCCCAGGAGGATACCTAATAATAATATTAATAACTCAAGATTTCTATAGCGCCTTTCAAAAAACCGAAGGTCAGGTAAGGGGTCGGGAGGGGCAGCAGCAAAAAAGGGGAAAATTAACCTAACTAAACTAAACTAACTAATGGGGAAAAGCCTTGGTAAAAAGGTGTGTTTTGAGGGCTGTTTTAAAAGTGTCCAGGGTTGGGGCACCCTGGATGTCAGGAGGGAGAGAGTTCCAGAGGGTAGGGGCCGCCACACTGAAGGCTCTGTCACCAAAAGTCTGCAGCTTAGTATGGGTGTGGAGAACAGACCCAGGTCAGAGGACCGTAGGTTCCGGGATGGAGTGTACTGGTGGAGGAGGTCAGACAAGTATTGGGGGGCGAGGGCATGGAGGGATTTGTAGGTGAGGAGGAGTTTGTAGGAGATACGGCTCTTGACTGGGAGCCAGTGGAGATGGATGAGGGTGGGGGATGATGTGCTGCCAGGGCTACCTAGGTTGCCTCCTCTTCAGCCTCCTCCTCACTCTCTTCCCGAACTGCTAGGTTCACTTTCCTCTTCATCATCCAAGCCTCCAAGGAGAGATGCATGTGGCCCCAAAGCAGCCTGGTAGTGGTGTAGGACCAACCGCAAACAACCTTCCACTTCAGAAAGTCTTCGAATAAGAAGACATCGTAGTCCTTCACTTCCCTCTGCTGACATTCAAAACAAGACAATACACAAACCTATAGTAAGGATTCTGATAGCATGTAACATCTAATCAAATGCCTGCTGATTTTGTGTTGCAAAACATTTTTTTTGGTGGGATGGCAGTAACATGAATGGAAAACAAAGTTTTTTTTTTTCAACATACCCTCACTTATAATCTTGGTCCTGAGAGCCAAGGCCAGGTTTCGCAACGAAGTGCAGTGTTGGGCCATCTCCAAAACCAGGATGCTCCTCTCCTCTTGCAGGCGTGTGGTCAGCATCTGCTGGTCATGCACTCGTCTCTTGGTGCTGATGTTCACTGATGATCCTGTAAGTTATACAAAAGATCCCCTATTGACTTGCTAAATGTCACTTTATGATGCATGATCAGGGCATAGTTCCGTAACTTATATTCTATATAATTATACCCTGGGTCTCAAAACACACACATTTGAGCATCTCAAAAGGCACGTACCACTGCTGTGCACCTCCCATGGCCATATGTGTGACACAGTGTGTCAAGCCAGCGACCTCTCGACCACTGCCACATTGATTTGCATCTCTGACACCAGCCTGTTGTATTCGGCAATCTGTTCGAAGAGACGCCGCTTGTCTTTCGCCAAATTTTTGCGCAGGCGGTGACGAAGCTTGTTGCTGTCTAACAAGACAAAAGTAGCACAAAAACAACTGACAATGTAGTGAATGGGTAAGTGATCATGTACATGTATTGTCCATTACATATGATACAAATAAATACTTAAAATTTTACCATACCATTTTGATGGTAGAGGCTCTGTTTTCTGGGGTGAAGGCTCAGATGAAGCCCCTCAATGGACTGTTGTTGCAGGGATCGTTGATCACTGGCGGCATCTGTTGTCTCTAAAGAATTGGGAAATAGTAAAGGAATACCAGATATAGATATTTAATCTAACAAAATCATTTAATCGCACACCTACTTCACAGTTTGTATATGTATTGCACTACTTTTTCAGCATTCAATAACAGCTACTTCTGAAAGTACAGATATAAATGCAAAAAAAGGACAAAAAGAGATGGGAGAGATATGATTTCCTGTCATCCTTACCCCCAGCCCATTCCTGAACATCCATAACCCACTGCAGTGCCATCTCCTCTGAGCAATGGACCTCTTCTCTGAGCTCTAGAAGTCTTGCTGTCTCCTCCACAGCTCTTTGACAAGTCTGAAAGACAGAAATATTTTCAGCATCAATTTCAAGTCAGGTACAGTCACCCAAATCTGCTTCACGCATGTGGGTTTAACCAGATACACAAACACATAATGATACAACAAACATGAATACAGGACATACCTTCACATATCTTGTGGAGAGGGCCTTGTGGAGATTGTCTCCCTTGTGCCTGTTCCATTCCATTGCATGGACAGTCAGCATGTCCACACGGGCTGTTGGAAGTAGAGGATGTCATTATGGACCTCAAATTATAGAACAATGTGAGAAGATGACACACTGCAGGATAGATACAATGCCACTTTTTTAACAGAAAATTAGAAAACGAAGTGAGAGTGAGTACAGTAAGGTACAGTTGAAGAGAGTAGAGTTGAGATGAGTAGGGATTGGGTGCTGGAAAAGTGCTGAAAGTGACCAACCTGCTTTAGACATATATTTTGTTGTCAGAGCACAACGGGAGAGGTAGCTGTTCACCTGCTCAACCTCTTCACCAGCCGTTGTGCCCGCTCCCTCCTGATTCCTGCCACTCCATTTAAGCTGTTAAAGGAGACAATGAATGTAGTCAGGAAGCTGGATTGATCAAAAGTACCAGTGGCCCTGCCTTTGATCACGAAACACCCGGAGAACCCTGCCCTTGCCACTGACAATGGACTGAACACTGATATTAGCAGCAGTGCATGAAAATTGACATGGAATCTTGAGCTGAATCTCAATATTGTTTCTTTATAAAACAATACATAATAAATTGAAAAAATGAAAATATACCTCACACTTTGTGGCATGAGCCCTGGCATGCATGATGCTGAGGAATGGCCTGGTGGAAGGGCAGCCACTACCTTTTGGAGGTATGGCCAGTACTTGCAGGTGACATCCATGGCAAAGAATTTGACATTTGCTGTGGCCTGAATTTCTCTCTGGAGATACAGAGGGTAGGCAAAAATTTCACCCCGGTACATATTTAGGCCTTTCAAGAGGTAGCCATGGCGACACACGGCTACCTCAACGCCCTCCTCATCGAGTTTACTGGCCGTGAGGTTTCCCTGGCTGCTGCCCACTGCGAAGCACCTCATGTTGCTTTGCCTTGCGTCTGTGAGAACAGTGCATTAACAGAAACATTTGAAACACAGGTACTACAGCATCATTAACATTCCTTTCACTTAATACCCATTGGTATCGGGAGTAGCTGAATAGCCCACTAGTATGTGGTGAGTACATACAGTAACAACATGATTAATGTATACTTGGCTGGTGTAAGACTTACGCTTTTCCCTGCAGTCCTAATGGTGTCAACAAAAGCTGACACCTTACTGTCCTTGGCAAGAAACAGCCCTTCAAAAAATGCAGTGTTTTCGAAGCTAATGAAAAAAAAAACCATAACATCAGTAAACCATTCCCGTTGTCCTAAAGACCAAATTCAACAAAAAGACCACAACCAAAAGACACACCCGCTGGATCGTTTAAAGCGGTAAAGCTTCCGGTTTCCATCAGCTGCTACAGCCACCATTTCTGGGGTACAGGCGGGGCAGGTGAACGGGGTCGCACAGCAGAGCTGGTCCTCCTCAAACGAGCAATAGCTGAACTCCAGGAAGCTCCACTTAAGTGCATCCCCATTGATTTGCCCTGACTGAAGTGTACATAATTATGAACATATGGGTATTGTCTATTTAACAATATAATAATAATTATGAAGACATTTGTTCTATTACACTTACTCTTCCAGCACGCCGAGTGCGATGTTCCAGCAACTTTGCAAAAGCTTGCCTGGAAAAGCCAGGTGAAATGACCTTCAGGTCTTGGAATGAGTGGAAGAGGTCAATAGTGTACAGGGTCTGGGAATGTGAAGAGGCTGGCCAGTAACCACTCTTGATTAGATCTTTAAGACCCGGGGTCCAGTGTTGCAGGCAGATATTGCACACATGAACAGGCATGTGCAAGTCGAACCGTCCTGGTGATATATTTAAACAATTTAGACAATGACATGTCACTATGCTAACAGATATGAAGTATAAAAGGACAACTCTTTACCGTTTATGGTGATAAGGATGACTTCTCTGCCTGGAGACATAGTGACGTCAGCAACTTCACATGAGCATAGCTGTGGTGCGCGCACTGTGGGTAAAATGGAAGCTGACAGAAAATAAAATAGAAACATGTTATTTGCATAACAGACAGAATAGAAACATGTATATTTTAATGTCATACACTCTCACAGAAATAACTACCAATCAAAAATTTGAGAACATAAAATAATGCCTTAATAGTGAGTGAGTAAAAACACATAGAATATGTACCTTGCTTGTGTGAGATGTAGTGTCCAGTTTCCCCTTTAGTATAGCATGTGGATGGTGGGATGGCCTTGAGGAAGCCATCCACCACGCTGTTTCTGTTGTGGAGTGGCCATCTTTTATGGTGCAACACATCACAGGCCTCACACAACCACTCCTCGGGAAGGCAGTCTCTGCACCTATGCAAAGAAAAACAGATAATTATTTCATAAGCAAATAAGACGTGCCATATATTTTCAACTTTGCATTTGGTTGGAATAATTGGAGTAAGATTGAGCCATGTCCTTTTGTTAGGACATGTCCTTCCGTATTTATTCAGCCTATGATAACAGTGTGTAAACTAAACTATTTACAAAAACTGAAGAGTGCTGCAGACATCTGACTCCAACCTTATAACAGCAGCCTGATGGCAGATAGAGCACAACTCCTGGCCAACAGCCTCAGTTGCCAGTAGATATTGCAGGTGGTCTGGCCGAGCTTCCTTCCACTGTTCTTGGGTTGTCAGCTGACGCAAGGACCAAGACGAGGAGCTTTGCAGAGGCACAGCAGGCACATCAGTATGGAATGACCCAGAAGTCATTGACAGCCTCTCCATGTTTCGGTCTATGAAGGAAATGCAAAAGCATGTTGAATATGTTAAAGGTGCAATAGAGAACTTGTAATCTCTACTTCCATTTGAGTGCTCAAAAGCCATAAAGGGTCGTTGAAAATCTAACAGTACCATGCCTGTATATGAATAATCACGTCTGATCAGTTGCAAATTACTAAACATCTAAACTAAGGATTACTTGGATCAACAGGGTGAATGACAAAAATTTTATCTGTAGATGCAGTATTACAGACCAAGTGAAACATGTCTATGGTGCAATGAATGAATGGTGGCAGGGTGCTTTAATGAGATATAACCCCAAATAGTATAGCGTCCTATACCATGGCCAACTGATACCCTGTGTGGCATCTTTAAGATTTCAGGATGATGCGATCTATGTGTACAATCTTACCAAATTCTTCTTGAGCAAACACTCTTGGCTGGGAATTCCCTGCAGTAGTCGTGGCCTGGGAGTCCTCCGTACCAGGGCATGTGACTGTAAAACAAGACATGCAAGAATAGAAAGAGATTAGGAGAACCCTAACATGTTTTGAAGGTTAAGGCAAAATAGCAACAATCTATTCACATGTTCATTACACTACAAATGACGACGCTCAACAACAGCTTGACAACACTGTTAGTCCCATCCTTGGCGTTGATTGGCTAATCATTAGAACCCGCAGGGTTTCCCACACATAGTAAATACTTTGCAGGCCGCCCAAGTATATTCATGGCTGCCAACGTATCGAAAAGTATCAAATCTAGCAATAGCAGAGTCTGATCATACCCCACCCCTGCTACCACCACAAGTATATTTCAATCATGAGGGAAACGCTGATCCTGTGATCACTTTGTAGTCAGAGAAGCAGTGACATGAATGATTAGTTACATAGTAAATCAATGAGACTTAATGAATTTCAAATTTGTTTAGGAGTTACCAGCAGTTGAGGCTCGACGCCGTCCTCCACATCTCCCTCTTGGCTTGCCTCGTCCTGCATGGTTCCTTTTTATCGGTTGAGGGACCTTTCTTTGCGCATTCTGTGTGTGACAATTCTTGTAAGACTGAAATTTAAAAATAATGATGAAGGCACTGTTTTGAAACTGAAAATGTAAATCCACACAAATTGCTATTAAAACACTAACCCTGGCTTCAGTTGGGACAGCATCGTGCTTCACATGGAGTGCTATGACCCTCCCCTCCTGGTAGGCCTCGTCCAGTAAGTGCTCATCCACGTCTTCAGCATAATCAATTTCATGCCGCAGAGCAAGTGCAATGCGCCTCCCCTCCTGATAGGCCTGGTCCAACATGTCTCCAGTCAAGACAGCTTCATTGTTGAAAGCATGTCCAATGCGCATTCCATAAGTGTGGTCGCGGATGTGGTCCATGTTGGAAGCCATGGATGAAATAGACAAGAGCGTGAGAGATGGATAGCAAGAGTGTGAGAGACTGACAGACAGACAAGAGAGTGAGAGACTGACAGAAAACGAGAGTGAGAGACTGACAGATAGGCAGGAGTATGAAAGAGAAGGATGGATGGGTGGGCGGAAGGATGGACAGACAGAATGACAGACAGAGGTTGGCTCTTAAAAGAGCCTTTGGGTTTAATAATATTGAGTGATCCAAGGGTGGGGCAAAAACAATGACTGGAGCTGCAATGACAAGGAAAAGAGGGCTGAATACTATATTGCCACATACAGTAATACTCATCCAATGTTGTCTTTTTTTGGAGGTTAGAGAAACCCTAATCTTCTCCGACCGGTTGAGCTCCAGTATAGCGGTGATCCGAGTTGGCTAATGCAGCTATGAGCTAGCAACTCGTGGCGAAACATGGGCTCATGTCATGCTATTGCTATGTACAAGCTATAAGGACTGTTAGTCAACTAGGTTAGCAAGTCAGTTACACGAAATTGTTGTGTTAGCCAGAAAAAGTCATTTGTGAGGCTCTCCATTCTCCAAAAAATAGCAACCCCCTTCCCCACTTTGCAACGCATTAGCTCTGCGGACTATGCTAGCTAGCTAACATGCTTGCTAGCATGCTAGCTAGCTGACATTATTAGCGATCTAATTCCACTCTCATTAACTATTTGGACCAAACGTTTAGGCCATACTTTGACAAACAAATGAGTAACATGGCAGAAACGTGTGTATTGTAGCCAAAACGCTCTCAAACAGAACTGCACATGCTACTATATGCGTAAGATAAAGCCTGATGGATATGTCTTCAACTTACCAGAGAAAAAGTCGACGTCGCAATGAGCGTAGCGCCGTTGTGCGCGTGGGACATTGTGGTTGGCGCGCGAAGGTGTAGTTCCAATAACAACGTGTCCTTCCTTCGTTGTTCCCTTGGTCGCTCGATCCCTTCCTAAAGATACTGCTTATTATTATTATTATTATTATTATTATTATTATTATTATTATTATTATTATTATTAAAGTGCACGTTTTGTGTTGCCGTTCTAGAATGCAGTAGATGCGCGCACACAAGTCTATACGGTACCTTTTAACTACTATGTAAAATGTGGGCTACCAGCAATTCAACCTGTGTTGCCACATACATGGCTGCTATGTTAAGTTCGCAGAGGCAAATTAAATAAATAAACAGTTTACGACATTAAGTAAGAATTCACATTATATCAATAATACACAGACCGCCCGCTCGTCCCCACTATTCGCGAAATAACGTCATTCACGTACTAACGGCTACCATTAACCACCGTTTCTCCGTAACGTTACTCGGTTGGACTAAATAAATGTAAGTTTTGCTCTATTTTATTTTATTTCCTCCAAATAAAACATGTGTTTGTTTCCACCGGAAAACTATAGCCGGACAACGTAAACCGGGAACCAGGAAGTCGACGCCCGTTATATTTATACGTTCTTTTCGTATATAGTCACGAAATGTATTTGATTAGATTCGTATGTATTAACGAAAACTGGTGAGACTCGGTTGGTAACGTAGTCGCTTGCGGTGTGGGAGCCACAGGTTGGCGTCCCGGCTGTGGCGGTTCCCGACTGCCCCCTGAATTCGCTGCATTGGTGTCAGAAGTGGGATACTGAGACCGCGAGGTCATCGGAAGCGCGTGCGCCCAGAGGCGTGAGGGAGCTGATATGCTGAAGCGCGCGCTTCCCGAAAGGGGGGTAATGTAACGATCACGGATGAATAGGCTCGGTAGCCCTTGGCTAACGAGTCGGACCCTTTAGTTGAAGGATTAGTGACGTCGCCCGTGATGCGAAATACACGAGTTCGCGCCCCGGCTGTGACGGTCCGGTCGGGGACGCCCTTCCGGAATGAAGGGGGCGATGTAACGATCACGGAAGAATAGGGTCGGTAGCCTTTGGCTAACGGGTCGGACCCTTTAGTCGATTGGTTAACGTTGTCGCTCGTGATGCGGAAGCCCCAGGTTCGCGTCCTGGCTGTGGCAGTTCGCGGGGACGCGAATCTTGAAGGAAGGGAGCAATGTAACGATCACGGATGAATGGCTCGGTAGCCCTTATCTAACGGGTTGGACCCTTTAGTCGACTGGTTAACATAGTCGCCCGTGGTGCGGGAAAGCGGTGTTCGCGTCCCGGCTGTGGCGGTTCCCTCCATCGGATGCGCTTCCCGAAGGAGGGGGGTAGTATACGAATAAGTAGACACGTTAGCTAATGGGTCGGACCCTTTAGTCGACTGGTTAACGTAGTTGCGTCCCGGCTGTGGCGGTTCCCGACTGCCCCCTGAATTTGCTGCAACTACTGTCATAATCCTGGTCTCGCTTTATACAAATTCTTTCCCACTCTATTCTATTACATTTAGAATTATATATATATTATATGGGGAAATTATCTAAATATATATATATTAGATAATTTTCCCATCTCAAAAGCACTCGTATACTTGGGATGCACAAAGGCATTGGTTATGCAACTATTGACTGGAGTCACATTATTCTTTATTTGCATTTTCTTTTTTGGGGTATTTGACATGATTGATAGTTGTGCACCTTTTTTGCATTGCTGCTGTCACAACTTTATTCACATTCCTAAATTCAATACATTACCGGTTTATATAAAGAGGTTGTCTGGTCCAGTTATTTCATTCTGAATAATAAGTTGAGTTCATTAAGCATAATTTTGCTTGGTATAGTTAACTCTTATTCAGAATAGTATTTGTATACGAACCCATAGCCCCATCTTCCTAGTTTATTCCCTTTCACGGCGTCTATAGACACAGAGTAGGGGGTGGGCGCTACATAACAATAGTAGCATAACTCATTTCTCCTCTCACCAGAATGTTGTGCTTAGATGTGTTATTTAGCCCCGTTAAACACATTTTTTCCAAACATATATATTTTAATATACTGTAATTTGTAATACAAAAACCCGCCCAACTCATGGAAAACCAGCCCAAATTATATCCACCAGCCCAAGCTGTTGCATTGTTCATATTTATGTCACGGATGTCTAGCTACATACTTGTTTGGTATGTTAATATACTTTTGTAGAGTTAGACTGCAGGAGCAAACATTAGACGTCCAGTCGTACTTGGTGGGGCAGGAAGAGAACTTTATTGCACATGCGCAGAAGTCATACACACACACACACACACACACACACACACACACACACACACACACACACACACACACACACACACACACACACACACACACACACACACACATATGGATACCCGCAAGGACCAAAATAGCTGCTTATAGCGCAGTAAATAATACAGTGGCTGACTGGCTGTATATGTGAGACTGCACATTATGTTCAACACCCTCACTCAGGCTCACCTTTACAGACTTACATGAAAAGAAAAACAGGTCTTCCTTAAAACATAAATTACCTATGCCGGTAATTAACATAACATAACATAACATAACATAACATAACATAACGGTAACATTATTCCTTGAATAACAACTCAGGAAAGCCCCAACTTTATTGTTGTTTGATACTTCTGGGTTATCTATGTTTCCCCAAACAAATAACATCTTAACTTCTCAAACTTTGCTTTTGTCAGTGGTTTGGTCAACACGTCGGCCATCATGTTTTCTGTGGGACAGTATTCAATGGATATTTTACCATCAATATGTGCGGCTCGCACAAAATGATATTTAATATCAACATGTTTGCTCCGTTGCCTACATACTGGATTTTTGGACAGAGCAATCGTCCCCTGATTGTCTTCGAATATTCTCACTGGTGTGTGCTGCCTATCCTTATTCATCCCTTGAAGTAATTGAACAAGATATAGGCTCTCTTGGGCAGTGGCTGCTAGAGCCATGTACTCCGCCTCGCATGTTGACAAAGCCACTGTTGGTTGTTTCCTAGTCTTCCAGGATACAACTGGACCCTCTTTGACCAAGCTAAAACAGTACCCAGTAGTACTCCTCCTGTCATTTTGGTCTGACGCCCAGTCGACATCACTATAACCCTCTAGTTTAAGGTCTTTGTCACTGCTTTTGTAACATAGCTCATATTCAATTGTGCCCTTCAAGTAACGTAGCACCTGTTTAGCTGTTACCCAGTGTTGTTGTTTTGGCTGTGCTAAGTGTTGTGACAACTTGCTGACCACCCAGCTTAGGTCTGGTCTAGTAGAGGTCATTATGTAGATCAGACTGCCAACTATCTCTCTGTAACCTGTGGCATCTACAACCTCACCCTCCTCATCAAAATTTAGCTTTTGCTCACAGGGTGTTGACCTCGGTTTACAGTCGGACATGCCAAACCTCTGTAGCACCTTTGCAATGTGTCTTGCCTGACTCATCTTGATTTCTCCCTTTTTCTGTGTGAAATCAATACCCAAGAAATGTTTAAGCTCCCCTAGATCCTTCATTTTGAACTTCATTTTCAACATTTCCTTTACCTCACTGATCAAGTCGTTGTTGTTGGCTGCAATTATTAAATCGTCCACCCAAATAATCAGGATCACCTTCTCATTTTCAGATTGTTTATCATATACACAATTGTCGGCCGCATTCTGGATAAATCCGTTTTCTACTAGGTGATCATGTAGGAGTTTGTTTCAGTTGCGCCCTGATTGTTTCAGGCCATACAACGACTTGTTCAGCTTACAAACCAAACGATCATCAGTGTTGGACTCAACTATGAATCCCTCGGGCTGTTCTATATACACCTCACAGTCCATCGGGGCATGTAGGTACGCCGTTTTCACGTCCATCTGATGGAGCACTAGGTCGTCTTGTGCCGCCATCTGCATCAGAATTCTCACTGACGTCATGTTAGCAGTTTGGGAGAATGTCTCTTTATAATCTATCCCCTCTATCTGGCTATAGCCCTTAGCTTCATATCTAGCTTTGTATGTTTCAGATTCATCATGGTTCTCTTTAATCGTAAAGACCCAGCGACCTCCCACAACAGTTTTCCCTTTAGGAAGTGTGGTCAATGTGAACGTTTCGTTCTCTTTTAAAGAGTTAATCTCTTCTTCCATTGCGTTAGCCCACTTCTGAGACTTATTAGAGCTCATGGCCTCCTTGAATGTGTTTGGTACCCCAAATACAGCTCTATAAAAATAATCCACATCTTGCTCGTCAGTATATTCTGCTTTACACTGGTATTCTTCAAGATATTTTGGGGTCTTCCTCTCTCTAGTTGGGTAGCGGTTTCTGCCCTCACTATCCCCCTGGTTATTAGAAAGTGTACCACTTTCACCTCCTGTACCTGTAATCTGGGGCTGCTCATCAGTCCTAACTGGTACTACATCAGGCTCGTATGAGTCTATATCCTCATAGCTGTCTCCATCGTTGTGTGGACCTGTTTGTGTCTGGCAGTCTCTGTTGCTCTTCTGTATGAACTTAACTAATCTATGCTTTGACACTTTTCCTGTTTTTGGATAATATACATTGTATGCAGGGCTGTATTTATCATATCCTATGAAAATGCCCTTCTCGCACCTTGGATCCAGTTTCTTTTTGTCTTGTCTATAGGCATAGCACTCAGTGCCAAAAACCATCATATGGGAAATATTTGGTGTTTTCCCTGTGAAAGCACTGTATGGGGTTTGCTTTAATCGCTTACAATAGCACCTGTTGCGTATCTGTGCAGCTGTCTGCACCGCAAACCTCCATAGCTGTTTTGGCATCTTACTTTCTAGCAGCATACATCGTGCCATGTCAAATAATGTTCTCCAGTTTCGTTCTGCCGTGCCGTTCTGATGTGGCGAGTAGGGGGCACTAGTTTGGTGACTAATTTTATTTTCTCTCAGCAGATCTTGGAAACATCCTCCAGTGAACTCGGTACCATTGTCAGACCTAATGGTTTTCACCTGCCCAAAGGAGGCAGTGTCAGCTAAGAATTTTTCGGTAGCCTTAGCTGTATCACTCTTTGACATCATGAAATATGTCCATGTCATACTGCTATAGTCATCTGTGAAAGCTATGGTGTATTTATACCCATCTTTATCAGTAGGCTCGATCGGGCCGCACAGATCTGTATGGACTAGTTCAAGTATTCCTTTAGCTTTGCTATCAGCCTGTCTATTTCTAGACTCCACAAATTTTCCTTGTGTACATGTTTCACAGTTGAAGTTAGATTTGTCATTTTCCCCCTTAATCATCATTCCTTCAACTACACCTTCTAGTCTTGAAACATCATCTAAGTTACAATGACCAAGGATTCTGTGCCACGTTTCAATATCATGACATCCTTTGTATCCGTCAACATTATCATCAGTATTATTAGCTGTAGACAAATAATACAGTTTCCCAAATACTTCAATGTTAAACTTGGTACCCTCGTTTTTATACCCCATCCAATTTTCACCTTCCTTGAAGTGGATTTCTGCTCCGTTACTTGAGGCTGCTTTAACGGAAAAAATGTCCTGAGGAAACGTCGGGATATACAGGGCCCTCTTCAGTCGTGCTGTCACCTTTCTTCCTTCGCTGTCAATTAAGGTGACTTCAGCTTCTCCTCTGGCCTTGGCAACTCCGGTAGCCTTTGTCCCGTCTGCAAGTTCAATCACGTGACTCTTGGGCTTAAAGCCTTTATCGACTGTTTTGAACTTTGTAAAGTCATTTATCATGTGTGACGTCGCGCCACAGTCGACCATCAAACCTCTGTTGTTGACAGTCCGCCTCACCGGCCTGGTGTCCTCTTTCATCTTGAAGCAATATGACCTACCTTCCCGGTCATCGGCGTCCGCCTCTATTTCTCGGTGGGTGCCGTCTGTCTCTCGGTGCGCTCCCCAGCGTCCGTCCTGGTCCCCCGCTGCACCCTGCTCTGCTCCGGTCACTCCCGCGATGGCGTCTCGCTGCTTCCCCCGGCCTCGCGCGTCTCTCCTTTGTTCCGCTCTTCTTGGTTCAGGCATGCTCGTACATGTTCGAGACATATGCCCTTTTTTGTGGCAGCTGAAGCACTCAATTTCGGCCATGCTCTTTCTCTCTCTACCTCTTCCACGAGAGGTGGTGGCTGCTGTGGCAGCTCTTATCACACTGTCCCCGTCATCACCATTACTCGGCTTGTACCTTTCTGTGTCTTCAAAGCTCCTTAGTTTTGCCTTAAATTCACTGAATGTCAGGCTGTCACTACTCTGAGTAATATGAACCACGAACGGTTTGAAAGAGTCCGGCAGTCCTTTCACTACCATTCCCACTTGCAACCCGTCACTTATGTTCTCGTCGGCTCCTTTCAACGACGAGAATATTGTTTCTGCACGAACAATATACTCCGTGACGGTCTCGTTGCTTTCCATGCGAAGAGCTGAGAGTTCACAATATAAACTCACCACGCGCGGTTTCCCTTTGCCCGCGTAATGTTGCCGAAGTATCTTCAATGCCGCCCTACCGTCGGCTGCTGCATCCCGCATAATTAGTGACAAGCTCTTGTTGTCTAAAACTTGCACCAGCTCCGCGTACGCTTCTCTGTTTTTCTTGACGTCTGCTTCTCTCAACTGGACAGCATTTTCGCCCGCAGCGATAACTGGCACGTTCAGTAGAGTCTCGCTGAGTCCTCTCAACTCCATGTGGGCTAGGAAGCGAGTTTCCCATAACTCGTATCCTCTCTCGTCGCCGTCGAACAAAAGTCTATTAAATCGCTGAATAGACATGGCACTGGGCCCATAACCTGTTGCATTGTTCATAATTATGTAGCCCGTGGAATTAGATACCACACAGGACACAATTACTTCCGGGGTTCTTGTAGCTTTAATTTTATTGTTTGAACCTTCGAATGCAGATCGTTTTACTGAGTGCATACATTCCTGTGTCTTTCGAGCAAACAGCTCATAAATGTTCACAGATGTGGCAAGTTTAACAGAAAAGATTTTAAAAAGGGAAATAATAAATACAAAATACGGTGCAAAATACGGCAGTGGACTATGTACGTTAAACAGGGTTTAACAAAGACATGTGGAACTTCCTGAAGATCGCGCAACTTCTCACTCTGTCAGTTACCTTTAAACAGAATTAAAATGCATATAAAACCTTTACATCCCAAATACAATGGCATGGTGTGGCTTTATTCACGCCAACATTACCTTGTCATGCCTGCAATGGCGAACAGCGGTCGACGGCTCGCGCCCAAAATCACCGAACATCAACTCCAGTAGCGTCTAAATCAAACCATCTTGTCAAATTACCGACATACAATATTGTTTGGAATAATGTTACAGGTATATTTCACAAGATATTTACCCTTACTTACTACGGAGTCAGAGCCTCGTCACACCGCAATCTTCAGGCGCTCCACACAAGAAAAAAAGAAAGAATACCCAAGATGCACTTGGATAACTTGCACGGAGTTACAATAAAAGTCCGCCACTGCCACTTACTGGTCAAAACATGCAATGACAACCAAAACTATAAAAATACACTCACAATCTGCCTCACAATTTAAATACATCAAATGACATTTTACATGGCTTGACAGTGTAACAATTACATATATTAACAGTTAAACTATACTAAATTTAAGTGGAAAATCATTTAACATATTTAACAGATTTACCACCCGGCTACATACTCCCCTGCAAATATAGTCAACGTCCTCGGTGACTACGAAACATGAACTGACTCAAATACTCCCTGCAAGGCCTTTTCAAAGAGAGCAGCACCCAAGCTTGTCAAAACCGTAGAGACCATGTCTGTGCTGACTGAGACTGCATTACAGGCTGACTTTGGCAGATGAAATGGGTTTGAATGAGATCCAGCCATTTCCCGCTTGCTTTTCCTAATGGCAGGTTTAGGTGCATAGGTTCTACGTCCTGCTCCACCAGCATCCTCTGTTAGTGCGGGCCTGTCCCTGTTTTCAATATTGGGCAAGTCACTGTCGCTAACGTTTGGATGCACATCATTAACACATTCTGTTTCTGTGCCACAATTTCTCATATCTGAATAACCTTCCTCAGGTCCTTCACCGTCACTCTCATCTGTGGGTGCTGTCACAGGTAAACTAACACTTTCTGCTGCAAGAGGCAGGTTAGGTACTTGCACAAGCCGGCGAGGGATGACTTCCTCAACAATAACAAAATCAGCCTCAGGTGACTCAGGCTCATCCTCAGCTACAGGCTGTGTAGTGGTCTGTAACCTAGTTCTAGTTCTTGGTTTGGGAACTGGTTTCGCACAAGGTCGCAACTCTGACCTATGAACTCTTTTAATGGGACCTCCCTCAAAAGGTTCAACAGTGTGTGTGGTACCCTGGATGTCAACTACCTTGTAGACTGTTGAGGTCCATGTGTCCTGAATCTTATGTCTACCTGGGGGTCTGTGACGTAGGAAAACCAACTGACCAATGTCCACAGGAGGACAATACACCTTCTCATTTTGCAGTGAGATCCTCTCAGCTGCCTTCTGCTCTGAGTACTCTCTGGCTCTCTCATGTGCCTGTCGGAGTCTCTCCTGATGAACAGACAACCAATCCTGTTTCCTGTCTGACACACACTCACGCCCTAATAAAGCATCTACTGGGAGATGTGGCTGTACCCCGAAAAGCAAATAATAAGGCGAGTACCCTGTGGTGGAATGAGGAGTGACATTATAGGCATATACTACTTCAGACAGATGCTCTGGCCAACGCTTTTTTTTCTCTGGTGGGAGTGTCCTTAACAAGTCATGGAGTGTGCGATTGTATCTTTCACACTGACCGTTTCCCTGTGGCCTGTAGGGAGTTGTCCGTGTCTTTTTAACCCCATAGAGTTTGCACAGCTCTGCTATAATTTCACTCTCGAAATTTCGACCTTGGTCTGAGTGCAGTCTCTCTGGGACCCCATATTTCATGAACCACTCCCTGAGCAAAACTTTAGCTGTAGTGTCAGCCTTCTGGTCTTTGGTAGCATACGCTTGTGTGAACTTTGTAAACACATCGGTCACAACAAGGACATTTTCACGGCCATCTGAAGCTGCCTCCAACACTGTAAAATCAACAGCCACCACTTCTAGAGGTCGGGAGGCCAGGAATGCCTGAACTGGAGCATGGATTTTTGGCTGAGGCATCTTGGTCAAAATGCACCGCTCGCAGTTTTTAACCCAGCTTTCAACATCCTCGCATAGCCCTACCCAAAAACACCTCCCTCTTAGCAAGTTTACAGTGCGCTCTATGCCCTGATGTCCCATGTTGTTATGTACATTTTCTAGAACTTGGTCCCTCAAACAACTAGGCACAAGTAACTGCCACACTTCTCCATGACGTGGGTCTGTGATAACCCTGTACAACAACCCTTCTCGTTGTTGTATGCATCTCCATTGTTTCAACAATCTTTTCACTTGACTAGACAGGGCTGCTCTCTCTCTGGGACATGGCCTCCTCCCCCGATCCCAAAATGCCCTAAACTCTTTTAGGGTGGGGTCACCGGCCTGAAAACCTACCAGCTCCTCTCTGGTATAACCTGGCAGTGTGGGGGTGTTGCCCTGTTTAGTACCTGTCTCACCAGACCTCGACTCCCCAGCACGGATCTGTCTCACTTTGTAACACTCCAGACCTCTAGAGACAAGACCAGGATCCAGAACTGTTCCTCGCTCAATCAGGTTACACACAGTGATACAGTCGTCAAAATCCGAGTCAGGGTCTGTTTCAGGCTCCCCTGCAAACTCCTGCCTAGAGAGAGCATCTGCGGCGGCATTACTGCAACCAGGACGGTACTTAACCTCGAAATCAAAAACAGACAGTTGCGCTACCCACCTCTGCTCTATAGCACCTAACTTGGCTGTCTTGAGGTGGCAGAGGGGATTGTTATCAGTCAGGACAACAAACTTTGAACCAAGCAAGTAACCCCTGAATTTTTCAGCAACTGCCCATTTTAAGGCAAGCAACTCCAACTTCATGCTACTATAATTTCGGTCATTCTTCTCAGCCTGGCGTAGTCTGCGGCTAGCATATGCTAGGACACGTCTGGTGTCACCTTGCTGCTGACACAATACAGCGCCTAATCCATGCTGACTAGCATCTGTCTCAACTACAAATGGTTGTGTGAAATCGGCAAAACCCAAAATGGGAGCAGAGGTAAGTTTTTCCTTTAACTGCTCAAAGGAAGAGTCACACTCTGGTGTCCACATATTACAAAACTGGTGACCTACTTTCCCTGTTTTTTTCACACCTGAACATTTGTTGACTAGGTCATGCAGTGGCCCGGCAATCTGTGAGAAGCCTCGAATGAATCTCCTGTAGTAACTACAGAAACCCAAGAACGACTGCAGCTCTTTGGCAGTGGTTGGGACCTTCCAGTTCTTAACAGCAGAGACCTTGGAGGGGTCAGTTCCTATACCTTCTGCTGACACCTGATGACCCAAAAACTTTACTGACTGTTGTAGAAAAGCACACTTCTGCAACTTCACCTTAAGGCCCGTCTCTGCCAGTCTCTTAAACACAGTCTCAAGTCTCTCCAAATGCTGCTCAAATGTCTCTGAAAAAACCAAGATGTCATCTAGGTAGACCAGGAGTATCTGAAAAATGAGATCATTCATAGTAACTTGCATAAGTCTCTGAAATGTAGCTGGACCGTTACAAACACCAAAAGGCATTCTCACGTACTCATACAGACCAAACGGTGTAGTAAATGCAGTCTTAGTCCGATCCCTCTCATGCATAGCTACCTGGTGGTATCCGCTCGCCAGATCTATGGTCGAAAAGAACTTTGCCCCTCTCAGCGCATCAAAACTCTCATCAATTCTCGGGAGCGGGAATGCATCACGTCTTGTCTTTGAGTTGAGTTTCCTGTAATCAACACATAGCCTCAGACTACCATCTGCCTTTCTCACTAGTACTATGGGCGAAGCATAAGCACTAGAGCTTTCTTGAATGACCCCTTTTTTAAGCAGCTTGCCAATATGTTCCCTGACTTCACTGTACTGTGTGGGTGGGATTCGTCTGTATGGCTGTGTTACAGGTATGTCATCTGTCAGATGGATCTCATGTTGTACTTTGTCAGTGTGGCCTAGATCTTCATCTTCTGTTGCAAACACAAAAGAGTACTTCTCCAGTAACAAAGTCAGCTGTGCTTGCTGTTCTGGGCTACCACAAAAATTGAGCTTGCCGAGAATTTCCTGCACATCTGTCGGTGTTTCGGGGTGTTCACTGATACTCACTTGTTCAGTGTCCGCTGAGATTCTCTGGAACTGTACCTCACAAAGCTCATCACTTTTCACACAGTCTACCTGAGTCAAAACCCCTAGCCTAGTCCGTGGCCCTAGCCAGATATCTTCATCAGACATGTTCATGACTCGGACTGGAAAAATGTGATTGCCCGATGAAACCAAAGTAGGCACAACAACCAAACCTCCAGGAACGGGGACACCCACAGACTCCAGCAACAAAAAAGAACCATCCTCACTCACGGTCCTGAGTCCCCTGGCCATAACTGTAGCAGCAGATGAAGCAGGTACATGGACTACATCCTTACCAGCTACCCTAGCGAAAGAGAGTCTGTCTGTTGCATGTACTGCATGAAGATGATTAAAAGCCTCTCTCCAGTTTGAGTCAAACCTCTCCTGCAGTGTGGTGTCAAACTCAGTGTGTACTAGCTCTCTGCATTTTTTGACAATGTTCATCCCTATTAGACCTGGAACAGAGGAAGAGTGTTCAGAATCTTTAACTATCAGAAAACCTCGCTCTGGGATAGTCAGACCCATGGCTTCTACATCAAGCTCCACATAGCCCATATAGGGTATGTCTAATCCATTAGCTGCAGTGATCTTTAACCACTCAAATGCCGGGTGAATGTCTTCACCTTTCACTGACAGGTGTTCCCTGAAAAAACTCTCAGAAATTGTACTGACCTGGCTACCAGTGTCAAGTAAGCAGGACACTGTAACACCTCGTAGTTTCACCTCAACAGTTTTACATTCTCCGACTGCACGCTCTAAGATCCTGCTTCTGTCTGGAGTCTCTTTTGGTGAGCCAGCTTCCTCCCCTCGAGTTGTGTGGCTCATGACAACTGAGGGTGCGAGTTTTCCTGCACTACATAAGAACTAGGTGTTGCGTCCCCTTGACCCCCTCTGGCCTGTGAGCATTTTCTTGCAATGTGACCTATGCCTCTACACTTGAAACAGATAGGCTGACCATCTGGTGTGAACTTTGGCTGGGGTCTAGGTCGTGGCTTGGGCTCTAGGAATGTCTGTTGAGTGCTGCGCTTACTCAGTTCACCTACAGCAAAGGCTAGATCAGCGAGTGTTTTGCCTAACTCTGCTAGCTGTTTTTCTTGATGGGCTACTGCTCTCCGAACATCATTTAATGCAATACCTTGGTCATTGTTTGTTTTAATAATAGAGCACTGGGTTTCCGGAACCTCTAATGTAACTTGGTTGCTCTTTATGACCCTGGGACGATGAGACCTGCTGTCCTCCATCTCCCACAGGAGGGCCTCGTTCCTCACATCTAGAAGACTGCTCTCTGGTTTGTCCCTAACCATTTTCCTGAGTTCACGCCTGAGTGCTGCTTCTCTTAAACCCTCAATAAACCGGTCTCTGAGCACAGTTTTCTCATTAGGTATTACATCTGTGGACTGTTTCACTACAGAGCTCAAAATCTGGGATAGTGCATGGGAGTAGTCACGGAGGTCTTCTCCATCAGTTTGGTTACGGTTGTAAAAGGTCTGCAAAAGCTGTGTGGAACTGCGCTTTTCCCCAAATGCATTGCTCAGGTAAGAGTATAAATCACTGGGCCCCACTGACTGACCCCTCATGCATAGTCGCACCTCTTCCAATGCAGGGCCATGCAATAGAGATAGTATATAGTCACATTGTTCCTCTGTTGTTTGCTCTCTGTATCTTAAAACCCTTTCAACCTCTTCAATAAACTCTTCGACAGATCTCCTGTCTGTACCACACTCCCCACTAAATGCTTGGATCTGGCGTTCTCTTGGAACGTAGATGTATGAACGTGTGGGTGCACTGTTATCACTTGCTCTCTGAGCCCTTGCTTCACCATTTAACCTGGTGAGCTCATCTCGCAGTCTGGCAAGCTCTTGCATGGTGGTCTGCATTTCTTTTGTAGCACCTTCACCTATACCCATTATGCCACCTGAGGTGTGGCCATTATCATTACGTGAACTCCCTTCATCACCAGAATCACTAGACATAATGATATATTAATCTTTACTCAGTCCAGTATAAATGAGGATATTTAGTTCAAAACCTGGTTCAAGGATACTACAAGGACAGTCTTTAACTTGGAGCCTTGCTGGATCTTGGTCTTTGTAGCTGAAGTTAGCGCTGGAGTCCTCTGCGCTGGTACGGCTGAGTCGTGTGAAACAGGAAGCACCAGAACCTCTTAGATGCCCTCACGTCGTCTCTCGCTGGTCACCACCTCCACAGCAGGATGGCTTCAGACTCAACACCAACGGACGTCACCAGCAATCTTCACCACTGCCGTATTTTTTTTTTTTTAAGTAAAAATAAGCCACTCTGTTGCCAATTTTAAAAAAAATGTTTTAGCTACACCCCACTCCTGGTACCAAAATTATGTAGCCCGTGGAATTAGATACCACACAGGACACAATTACTTCCGGGGTTCTTGTAGCTTTAATTTTATTGTTTGAACCTTCGAATGCAGATCGTTTTACTGAGTGCATACATTCCTGTGTCTTTCGAGCAAACAGCTCATAAATGTTCACAGATGTGGCAAGTTTAACAGAAAAGATTTTAAAAAGGGAAATAATAAATACAAAATACGGTGCAAAATACGGCAGTGGACTATGTACGTTAAACAGGGTTTAACAAAGACATGTGGAACTTCCTGAAGATCGCGCAACTTCTCACTCTGTCAGTTACCTTTAAACAGAATTAAAATGCATATAAAACCTTTACATCCCAAATACAATGGCATGGTGTGGCTTTATTCACGCCAACATTACCTTGTCATGCCTGCAATGGCGAACAGCGGTCGACGGCTCGCGCCCAAAATCACCGAACATCAACTCCAGTAGCGTCTAAATCAAACCATCTTGTCAAATTACCGACATACAATATTGTTTGGAATAATGTTACAGGTATATTTCACAAGATATTTACCCTTACTTACTACGGAGTCAGAGCCTCGTCACACCGCAATCTTCAGGCGCTCCACACAAGAAAAAAAGAAAGAATACCCAAGATGCACTTGGATAACTTGCACGGAGTTACAATAAAAGTCCGCCACTGCCACTTACTGGTCAAAACATGCAATGACAACCAAAACTATAAAAATACACTCACAATCTGCCTCACAATTTAAATACATCAAATGACATTTTACATGGCTTGACAGTGTAACAATTACATATATTAACAGTTAAACTATACTAAATTTAAGTGGAAAATCATTTAACATATTTAACAGATTTACCACCCGGCTACATTTATGTCACGGATGTCTAGCTACATACTTGTTTGGTATGTTAATATACTTTTGTAGAGTTAGACTGCAGGAGCAAACATTAGACGTCCAGTCGTACTTGGTGGGGCAGGAAGAGAACTTTATTGCACATGCGCAGAAGTCATACACATACACACACATATGGATACCTGCAAAAATAGCTGCTTATAGCGCAGTAAATAATACAGTGGCTGACTGGCTGTATATGTGAGACTGCACATTATGTTCAACACAAGCCCATTTTAACCAGCACAGTTCAACCAAAAACCGCCCAATTGGGCAGAAAACCGCCCAATCTGGCAACACTGGTTGGTGTCCCTCGGGCCGACGAACCGCCTAAAACGCGCAGTGTTTTGAGCGTCACGCAAAGTAGTCCGTCCGTTCGTTATACGAACCACTGTGGGTAACTCGTTTTTTTTCTCCCCTTTTCTCCCCAATTGTGTCCAACCAATTGCCCCTCTCTTCTGAGACGTCCCGGTCACGCTACACCCCCTCTGCCGATCCAGGGAGGGCTGCAGACTACTACATGTCTCCTTTGATACATGTGGAGTGACTAAGCCGCTTCTTTTCACCTAACAGTGAGGAGTTTCACCAGGAAGACGTAGCGCGTGGGAGGATCACGCTATTCCCCCCAGTCCCCCCCCCTTGAACAGGCGACCCGGCCGACCAGAGGAGGCGCTAGTGCAGAGACCAGGACACATATCCCCCATCCGGCTTTTTTAAAGTGAAAAAGGCTTTACGGTGGTCGGTTCATAAGTGCAGGTGTTCGTAAATTGGGCATTCGTAACCCGGGGACTCCCTGTACTCTTCCTCCCCTAGCCTCCCACATATGGTCTTGTGAAGACCGAGTGACCCACTGCCCTAAATCCTTCCACTGAATGTCACGTTTTGGCTAGAGACATATGTGGTGTTGATACTCCCAGTCGAGCTGGGCTATGGCAGGGGTCGGCACAGCCATCATCATCACACATATCATCATCCCAATACATCCAGTCACTAGTCATAAGACCACTTTCTTTCCTTTGCCTGAACCAAACTTTCTCAAACTCATCAACTCCTTCACTTATATTGGCTGTAACATGCAAATCAGATTCTTCGCAATTCTTCGCAGTCAGATTCTTGGCAATTATTTAATTCCACTCTGACATTAAATGAGGAGCGACACAAAAGTCTCTTACAGTATTGTCACACTTTAATATAATATGTTTATAAACATGATGCACAAGCCTGGATGCTTGAATGTGCGCCCCGATCTCAGAGCACACTCCCTGTATACCATGCAGCATGAACTATGCCCATTGTTTTGATTATAATGATGTGTGCTCAGAGTTCCTCCCTCATAATGAGAAAGTAGGTTCGACCACAATGGTGTGTACCCAGAGTCTCTCCCTCATCCTGTTTTGGAGGAGATAGCTTATCTTGATGGACTGTCATCCTAATGGATAACAGAACTTGCATATTGTTCAAAAGAGTTCATAGGTCAGGTCTCCCCTCATCCTCATCTTCTGACAGGACTGTCCAGGACCATTTCTTGTGACACACAGGTTGAATCAAAGTTGAATCCATAGTAAGTATAAGATCATTTACCACTCTGGTAAGAGCAGTTTCAGTGGAGTGACAGGCCCTGAAAGCCGACTGAAAGGTTCATATAGATGGTTTCCTTCTATATGTGTGGAAAGGTGTTGATACACAACCCTCTCTAGTACTTTAGAAAAGCATGGAAGATTAGAGACTAGTTGATAAGAGACCCTGGATCGGGGTAGGATTTTTTTTTTAAGTAGAGGTTTGACCACAGCTGTCTTAAAACTATGGGAACAATGCCAGAAGTGAATGATAAATTAACAATGTCTAGCATTGTAGGTCCCAGAAAAGGCCAGAAGTCTTTAAAAAGTTTTGCTGGTAAAAGATCATGTAGGCAAGTACACTGCTCAAAAAAATAAAGGGAACACCTAAAAACACAATATAGACCTTGATGAATAAATATTTCAGCTGAAAATCTTTATTTATTAGACAGATGAATGTGTTTAGAGCAAAATAACCTAAGAATGATCAATGGAAATCAAAATCATTAGCCCATTAAGGTCTGGATTCAGAATCATACCCAAAATCAAAGTGGAAAATGAGAACATAGGCTGATCCAACTTCTGTGGAAATTCTTCAAGACGATTCAAAATGAGGCTCAGTGGTGTGTGTGGCCTCCACGTGCCTGTATGCACTCCTTACAACGTCTGGGCATGCTCCTGATGAGACGACGGATGGTCCCCTGAGGGATCTCCTCCCAGACCTGGATCAGGGCATCGGTCAACTCCTGGACAGTCTGTGGTGCGACATCGCGTTGGCGGATGGTACGAGACATGATGTCCCAGAGGTGCTCGATTGGATTCAGGTCTGGGGAATGTGCAGGCCAGTCCATAGCATCAATGCCCTCGACATACAGGAACTGCTGACACACTCTGGCCACATGAGGACGAGCATTGTCATGCATGAGCAGGAACCCAGGGCCCACTGCACCAGCATATGGTCTGACAATGGGTCTGAGGATCTCATCCCGGTACCTAATGGCAGTCATGGTACCTCTGGCTAGCACGTAGAGGTCTGTGCGGCCCTCCAAGGATATGCCTCCCCAGACCATCACTGACCCACCGCCAAACCGGTCATGCTGGAGGATGTTGCAGGCAGCAGAACGTTCTCCACAGCGTCTCCAGACTCTCTCACATCTGTCACATGTGTTCAGTGTGAACCTGCTCTCATCTGTGAAGAGCACAGGGCGCCAATGGCGAATCTGCCAACCAAGATGTTCTCTGGCAAAGGTCAATCGGGCTGCACGGTGTTGGGCTGTGAGCACAGGCCCCAATTGTGGATGTCGGGCCCTCATACCATCCTCATGCATTCTGTTTCTCACTGTTTGAGCAGAAACCTGCACATTAGTGGCCTGTTGAAGGTCGTTTTGTAGGGCTCCGGCAGTGCTCCTCCTGTTCCTCCTTGCACAAAGGACCAGATAGCGGTCCTGCTGTGGGGTTGTTGTCCTCCTGCGGCCCCCTCCACGTCTCCTGGTGTACTGGCCTGTCTCCTGGTACCTCCTCCATGCTCTGGACACTGTGCTGGGAGACACATCAAATCTTCTTGCCACAGCACGCATTGATGTGCCATCCTGGATGAGCTGCACTACCTGAGCAACTTCTGTAGGTTGCAGATACCGCCTCATGCCACCTCTAGTGGTGAGGGCACTAGCAAAATGAAAAACTAACCAAAGATCGGCCAGAAAAGATGAGGACAGGCAAATGTTCTGTGGCCACCACAGACCATTTGATCGTCTGTGGCCACCACCTGCAAATCCATTCCTTTTATAGGGGTTGTCTTGCAAATTGTCTAATTTCTACCTGGTGGAAATTAGACAATTTACCAACAGGTGAAATTTGATTCACAAATCAGTGTTGCTTCCTAACTGGACAGGTTGATATCTCAAAAGTGTGATTGACTTGAAGCTACATTGCATTGCTTATGTGTTCCCTTTATTTTTTTGAGCAGTGTAGATGAAACTGGTGTGACGACTGTGTAGAAACCAGACTGATTGGTGGCCAGGCATGGGTTTAAACAGGTAGGGTCACTGACATCTGGTGAAGGGGGTACCCTAGTGACGCTAACATGTGCAGTCTCAGCAACAGGGAAGAATATTCCCCCCTACTTCACATCTTCAGACTGAAGATGTCACTTAGTTGAGTGAGGAAATGTATCTGTCAATAAACATATCCAGATGAACTGATTCAACCTTCTTCGAGACTCAGCCACGAACTGCCAAAATACAGACAGCATGTTAAATGTCTCACCAGGGACAAAAACACTCTGGATCATTGCTACACAATATTGAAGGATGCCTATCACTGTCCCCTGTGCAGCCCTGGGCCTCTCTGATCACTCTCTGATTCATCTTATCCAAACCTACAGGCATAAACTAAAATCTGCAAACCCAGTTGGTAAAGCTGTGAGGAAATGGACCAATGAGTCAAAACTGGAGCTCCAGGCCTGCCTTGGCCGCATTGACTGGGGTGTTTTTGAGGCTGCATCTACAGACCTGGACGAACTTACTGACAATGGCATCTTATATCAGCTTTTGTGAGGACGTGTGTGCCCACCAAAACTTTCTGTACTTTCAACAACAATAAGCTCTGGTTCACAGCAAAATGTAGGCAGCTTCATCAGACCAAAGAGGAAGCCTACAGAAGTGGCGATAGGATCTGGTACAAAGCCAGAAATACACTCACAAAGGAGATCAGAGTGGCATAAAGGTGCTACTCTGAAAAGCTGAAAACAGGTTTTCTGCCAATGACTCAGCATCAGTTTGGAATGGTTTGAAATTACCAACTACTGGAGACCATCCCCCCACACTGCAGGAAACCATCAAGTAGCTGACGATCTAAATGGGTTTTACTGCTGGTTTGAAAAACAAACTTTCACACCTCTCACCCTCTCCAGCCACAACACACAACCAACTGCACTCCCTGCCAGCCACTCTCCCCTCCCCACCAGACCCCCAAATCAACACATCCTCAACACACCAGTAGTTGTGTTGACACAGTCTTCAACACAGCTCCTGGTGTGTTGAGGACGTGTGCCAGCTCTTCCAGATACAGAAGACCAAGAAAGCACTGGGCCTGGATGGGGTGTGTCTGACACAGTCTCCTGTCTGAAAGTCTGTGCTGACCAGCTGGCCCCCATTTTCACACTGATCTTCAACAGATCACTGGAGCTGTGTGAAGTCCCCTCTTGCTTCAAGCACTCCAGTATCCCAGTCCCTGAGAAATCCCATATCACAAGATTAAAGCACTACAGGCCCATTGCCCTAACGTCTGTGGTCATGAAATCTTTCGAGAGACTGGTGTTGGCCCACCTGAAGGAAATCAACCTTCTCCAACCCCCTTCAGTTTGCCTACCGAGCAAACAGGTCAGTGGAGGATGCAGTCAATATGGGATTGCACTACATCTTCCAACACCTCGACTCCCCAGGGACATACACAAGGGTCCTGTCTGTGGACTTCAGCTCAGCGTTCAACACCATTGTTCCAGATGTCCTCCACTCCAAACTGACTCAGCTCACTGTACCAGCCCCCATCTACCAGTGGATTAAAAACTTCCGGACAGTCAGGAGGCAGCTGGTGAGGCTGAGGAAAATCACATCCAGCACCTGGACATTCAACACTGGTGCCCCCCAGGGAAGTTTGCTCTCCCCGCTACTCTTCTTGTTCTGCACCTCAGGTGACCCATCTGTTAAACCCCAGAAGTTTGCGGACAACACAACCATCATTGGCCTTATTACATTACATTTACATTACATTACAGTCATTTAGCCGACAATTTTATCCAAAGCAACTTACAATAAGTGCATTTAACGTAGGAAATCAGGAGAACTACTAGTCCTCAAAGGTCATAAGTGCATCTAAACAAGTATCTAAGAGCAAAACCAGTGCTAAAGTAAAAGCGCAAGAAGGATTTTTTTATGAGTGAATACAATAAGTGCTAAGAACAAGTAACAGGGTAGTAGTTCTTGAAGAGGTGAGTTTTCAACCTGCGCCGAAAGATGGGCAGCGACTCTGCTGTCCTGACATCAGTGGGGAGTTCATTCCACCACTGTGGGGCCAGGACAGAAAATAGCCTTGACCGATCAGCAGCTGGGGCCTCTGAGCGACGGGGCAACCAGGCGTCCCGAGGCAGAAGAGCGAAGTGGGCGGGCAGGGGTGTAGGGCTTGACCATGGTCTGGAGATAGGAAGGAACTGTTCCTTTCACTGCCCTGTAGGCTAGCACCAGAGTCTTAAACTGGATGCGAGCAGCTACTGGAAGCCAGTGTAGGGACATGAGAAGGGATGTTGTGTGGGAGAACTTAGGGCGGTTGAACACCAGATGAGCTGCAGCTTTCTGAACAAGCTCCAGAGGTCTTATGGCCGACGCCGGGTCGCCAGAAAGGAGGGAGTTGCCGTAGTCCAGCTGGGAGATGACCAGAGCCTGGATGAGCACCTGTGCCATCTCGTCGGTGAGGAATGAGTGACTCTCGAGGAGAAATCTGCACGAGCGAGACACCGATGCAACGTTTGCAGCAAACGACAGTTGGTCGTTCAGGATCACACCCAGATTCCTCGCAGTCTGAGTTGGCCTCACCACGGTGTTATCAATGGTGATGGCCAGGTCTCGGTGCGGGCAACCTTTCCCTGGGAGGAACATCAGCTCTGTCTTGTCCAGATTGAGCTTCAGGTGGTGTGTCGCCATCCACTCCGAGATGTCAGTCAAGCACGCAGCAATACGTGTCTCTACTTGTGTATCGGAGGGAGGAAAGGAGAAGATCAGCTGGGTGTCATTGGCATAACAATGGTAAGAGAAGTCATGCGAGCGAATAACAGAACCCAGGGATGTCGTGTACAGGGAGAAAATGAGAGGACCCAGAACCGAGCCCTGTGGAACACCTGTAGTCAGTCTGCAAGGCTCCGACACAGATCCCCTCCATGTCACCTGGTAGGAGCGACCCATCAGGTAGGATGCAAACATTGAGAGTGCAGAGCCTGTGACACCCAGCCCCACGAGGGTAGAGAGGAGGATCTCGTGGTTTACTGTGTTGAACGCAGCTGACAGGTCCAGGAGTATCAGGACAGAGGAGAGAGTTTGCTCTCGCAGAGTGCAGAGATTCTGTCACTGCAAGGAGGGCCGTCCCTGTCGAGTGACCCACCCTGAATTTATGTGTGTTGTTTGAATCAGAGAGTACTGCTGGCATCGTGTGTGGCTGCCGCTTCTCCCACCGTCTTGTCTTTCCCCTCTCTGTCCCCGTTTTTTTGGCGATCTGTGCTAGCCGCCCTAACTGGCTAACTGGCTAACCACCACTTGGCTAACGTTAATTTTACGTGAGCTCTGACCTCCTGGCTCTCCACGCTAGTTTGCGGATCTGGCTCCGTGCCCCAACCCCCGCTGGATTATTCATTTTATTTTCCCTCTGCAGTGGACACTATCCCTCTTTGGACCATTATCAACTGGGACTAGCATATGTGGACATCACCATCCCTTTTCTTTTTTTTCTCCCGGCCCACCGTGCTAGCTGCAACTGGCTAACCACCACTCGGCTAACGTTACCGTTACGTGAGCGCTGACCTCCTGGTTCTGCATGCTAGTTTGCGGATCTGGCTCCGTCCCCCAACCCCCGCTGGATTATTTTCTTTATATTCCCTCGGCAGTTGACACTATCCCTCTTTGGGCCATCATCAACTGGGACTAGCGTAATCTGGACATCACCATCCCTGGCGGCACTCCCCTTCATATCGTGAGTAGCTAGCCTCATCCCATCCGTGCATCCCACCCATCTCATGGAACCAACACTCTGCCCTCTTCTATTTTTACTTACGTTACCCCCCTTATTACGACTACATAGAATACCCTGGTTTCCCTTTTTATTTTCTCCCCTGTTTAGTTTCCCTCCTCCTCCCTTACACTACTCTCCTGATGAACTCCTGTCCCTCAACAAAAACTACCGACTATCCTCTGTTGCACGCACCTCCGCTCTGTCTGCTGGCATCCTCCGCTGCCGCCGTTATCTTCATCGTGGCCCCAGACACTCCCGTCATCTACATCGTTCCACTAACCCCGATACGATATCCCACATCCAAACCGTATGCTCCCAGCGCCCCCCCTCCACTGCACCCCCGCTCTACTAAACTGGACAACCTCAGACCTCTCCAGCATGTCCCCACTACGTTGCCCTCTCAGTCCATCAACCTTGCCCTCCTTAACACCCGATCACTAAATAACAAAGCTCTTATCCTACATGAAATAATTACTGATAATTCATTTGACTTTCTCCTGCTCACTGAAACCTGGCAACAACCTAGCGAATTTTTCTCCCTCAACGAATCATCCCCCCCTGAATTGGCTACATCTGCAGACCCCGTCCCTCCCGTCATGGAGGTGGTCTTGCTGCCTTATTCAATCAGCACTTCGGGACCTCTGAGCTCTCACTCCCCGCCATCTCATCATTTGAATTCCTCGCTTTTAAAACCTGCTCAATGGCTTCTCATCTAACGGCCACCCACACCAAATCCATCTTTCCTGTCTGACCTCTCTGAACTCCTCACAATAGCCTTATCTCTCTCCTCACACTTACGACTGCTTGGTGATTTTAACATCCACATTGATTTATCCACCTGTAAGTTTCCATCAGAATTCATCACTCTATTGGACAATTTCAAGCTCACCCAGCACGTCACTTTCCCCACCCATGTCAAAGGCCATATCCTTGACCTGGTCTGCTCTGTCAATCTACCGGTACACAACATCCATCAATCCCCATTTCCTCTGTCAGACCATAATCTCATCTAGTTCACTATTCCATCCCCATCTTCTCGGCCACACCTCCTCAGAGAAATAACATTCCGCAATACTAAATCTATTGACCCCCTCCAACTCTCTGATCTGCTGTCCTCTGCTCTCCCCCTGGAACCAGCCTCTACCTTACCTGATGATCTCACCAATCACCTCAACGCCACCCTGTCTGCCTCCCTCAACACACTGGCCCCTCTCAAAACAAAAACAGTCTCCTTCAACACCTCTGCACCCTGGTTCACACCTGAGCTCCGCACAATGAAACAGACTACCCGCCAACTGGAACGACTTGCCAAGAAAACATCTCTCACTGTACACCAAGAAGCCCACAACCTTCACCTCTCTGCCTACAAAGATGCCCTCACCGCCGCAAAGTCTGCCTATTTTTCCACCATCGTTAATGATTCCAACCACAACCCCCGTACCCTTTTCACCACTGTAAACAACATCCTCAAGCCCCGTGCCGATGCCCTCTCCAACTCCACTGCTGAACAATGCAACTCATTTCTCCAATTTTTTGCAGACAAAATCGCCGCTATCAACAAATCACTGTCACCTGCATCTGACTCAGCAGCACCTACTCCGGCCCCTCTTCTCCCCATTCCTCTTGACCTCCATACCCCTCCCCCTGATACCCGTCTCTCCCGGTTTGTTCCAGTTGCCCCTACCACTATCTCTGAACTCATCAGCTCATCAAAATCCACAACCTGCTCCCTTGATCCCCTCCCCACCCCCCTACTGAAGAAATGCCTCCCTGCCATATGCCCCTACCTCACCAAACTTTTCAATTCCTCACTGTCCCATGGAATTGTCCCCTCTTCCTACAAAACTGCAGCTGTCACCCCAATTCTCAAGAAACCTGGTCTTGATCCATCCTGCCTCAACCACTACCAGCCAATTTCCAATCTCCTCTTCCTCTCTAAAACCCTGGAACGCATTGTCGCCACACAACTCCGAACCTACCTACACACCAACAACCTACTTGAACCCCTCGAGTCTGGTTTTCACCCACTCCACAGCACTGAAACTGCACTCCCTAAAGAACTTAATGACCTCCTCATCTCTGCTGATACTGGAGCCCTTAACATCCTCATCCTCCTCGACCTGAGTTCAGCGTTCGATACTGTGAGCCACAACTTCCTGCTCACCAGATTGAAAGATGTCGGTATTGAAGGCAACGTACTCAGCTGGCTCCAATCTTACCTCTCCAACAGGTCACACTTCATCTCACTTCACAACCACTCCTCTGTTCCATCCTCAGTCACACAAGGTGTTCCTCAAGGTTCTGTACTCGGCCCACTCCTTTTCATCATCTACATCGTCCCTCGGTCAGATTCTCCGCCATTTCAACTTGGACTTCCACTGTTATGCTGATGACACCCAGATATACCTCAGCACCAAATCCTCTCACAATCCACCCCTCTCTCACATCGACTCCTGTCTGTCTGCAGTTAAAGTCTGGATGCAGCAAAACCTCCTCAAACTTAACAGTGACAAAACTAAACTCCTCTTCATTGGCTCCAAGTCCACTCTCAGCCAAATCAACAACCTTGCACTCACCATCGATGGCACTACTGTCTCCCCTTCCCCCCAGGCACGCAACCTTGGTGTGATCCTTGATCCCACCCTCTCCCTTGAGCCACATATCCACCAAATGGTCAAATCCTCCTTCTACCACCTTCGCAACATTGCAAAATTAAGATTCTCTCTCACTCGCACTGCTGCTGAGATACTGATTCATGCCTTCATCTCCTCCCGCCTTGATTACTGCAACTCACTCCTCTATGGCATCAGTGCTAGCTGTATCAAGAGACTCCAATTGGTCCAGAACGCATCCGCCCGACTTTTAACTTTCACCTAATCCTGGCACCACATCACCCCAGTCCTAAAATACCTCCACTTGCTACCCATCTCCCACTGGATCAATTACAAACTCCTGGTTCTTACATATAAAGCCCTTCACAAATTGGCTCCCCCATACCTCACCAATCTCCTCTTCCCCTAACAACCCTCTCGGTCCCTCAGATCCACCTCAGCCTCCCTTCTCTCTACCCCCAGGTCCAAACTCCACGGCTTTGGTGACCGAGCCTTCCCTAGAGCAGCTCCCAGGCTCTGGAACTCACTTCCCCAAATCATTAGAGACTCAGAATCCCTCTCACTCTTCCAATCCTATCTCAAGACACACCTTTTCTCCATTGCCTTCTCGTGCCCCCCTGTCCGCTCATACACCCCTGGTCTGGGGCAGGCTGGAGACTGAGCGCTTGACCTGCATCTGTGATTTATGTGATTTATGATGTTTGTTTTTCTTTCCCTTTATATCTGTCCAAGTCGGAGAGTACTGCTGGCGTCGTCTGTGGCTGCTGCTTCTCCCTCTCGTAGCCCCCCTTCCCATCCACCCCTGTATGACTTTGTTATGTTCATCTGTCATCTTGTTTCACTCCATTTATTGTAAAGCGACTTTGAGTACTTGAAAAGCGCTATATAAGGTTTATTTATTATTATTATTATTATTATTATTATTATTATTATTAAAGACAACACGTTCGAAAGTTTTGGATAGAAAGGGTAGAAGGGAAACCAGTCTATAGTTTTTGACGTCAGAGGGGTTAAGTGATGGTTTCTTGAGAAGGGGGGTGACTCTAGCAGTCTTGAAGGCAGATGGAAAGCATTCTGCCTGGAGGGAGGTGTTGATGAGGTGGGTTAGAAAGGGAAGGACTTCAGGTGCTATAGACTGAAGAAAAGGGGAGGGGACCGGGTCAAGGGAGCATGTGGTGGAGCGACTGGATGTGATGAGGTTTATGACCTCGTCGGGGGAGAGGGGAGTGAGGTGGGATAGGGTGAGATGTGGAGAGGTGAGGGAGGGTGCAGAGGGTGGGATAGTGCAAGCAGCACTAACCGGGTGGTGAGAAAAGGAGGATCTGATGTCGTTTACCTTCTTGTCAAAGAAGTTGGCAAAGTCATCAGGAAGAAGGGAGGAAGTAGTAGGAGGATGTGGTTGGTTGAAGAAGTGTAGAGAAGGTTTCAAAGTGTTTCTTAGGATTAGAAGCCGAGGATAGGATTTTAGAGTGATAGAGGGCAGCTTTAGCAGCAGAAAGGGAGGAGGAGAAAGTGGAAAGAAGAGATTGGAAATAGAGAAGGTCCTCTGGGTCATTTGCCTTTTCTCCATTTGCGCTCTTCCACTCTCAGGCTCTATCCGTCAGTACGTACTGAGTCAGTAAACCAAGGGGCAGGTGGAGTTAGGCGTGCAGGCCTGGAGGTGAGGGGACAGAGATTGTCCAGAGAAGAGGAGAGGGTAGAGAGAAGAAGATCAGCAGCAGTGCCAGGGAATAGGAGAGAGAAAGATTCAGGTGTAGGGAGGATAGAGGTAACAGGGGAAGAAAGATCAGTGGCGGAGAGAGAGCAGAGGTGTCCACGGATGGAGACCATGTGGGTAGGGGAAGGGGCTGAGGGGGGTGAAGAGAGGGAGAGAGAGAAGTACATGAAATAGTGGTCAGAGAGATGGAGGGGAGTAACAGAGAGATTGGAAATAGGACAGTGTCTTGTAAAGATAAGGTACAGCTGGTTTGCCGGCCTTGTGGGTAGGAGGAGAGGGTGAGAGGTGAAGGTCAAAGGAGGAGAGGAAAGAGAGAAGAGGATCTAGCTAGTTAGCGTGGATGTTGAAGTCACCGAGAAGGATAAATGCAGAGTCATCAACAGGGAAGTGCGAGACAAGTGTGTCAAGCTCCTCCAGAAACTCACCAAGGGGGCCTGGTGGGCAGTACACAACCACGATGGTGAGTTTGACTGGGTAAGAGACAGTAACAGCGTGAAATTCAAAAGAGGGCGGAGAAAATTGTGGAATGGAAACAAGAGAGTATTTCCATTTCAAGGAGATTAGCAGGCCAGTGCCACCACCCCGCTTCCCAGCACTGGGAGTGTGAGAAAAAGAGTACACATCAGACACAGCTGCGGGTGTGGTGGTGTTTTCTGGCATGATCCAGGTCTCAGTTAGAGCAAGAAAGTTGAGGGAGAGCAAGGATGCATAGTCTGAGATAAACTCAGCTTTCGGCACCGCAGACTTGCAATTCCAGAGCCCTGCCATCACCACTTGCTCAACGTGAGTGGAGGGTCACAGTGCCTTGGAGTGACCCAACGTTTATGCCAGCCCCGGGAAGAGGAAAGGTCAGCAATGCGAAAGAAACACATAGTCTATACTAGGTACACAAAATACAGATGACTGACTGGATCTAAAAAGAGCAGTCCGTGCTTGACGAAGTCTTGCCTTTGTTCACTCCAGTCTTTGTTCAACCTAGACTTGTTTGCCCTTGGCTTGTTTGCCTGACGCTTTCGAGTAGCAGCAGTGATTTAAAGAAAACTAATTGCTAATTGTCTGCCAAGAGTGCAGGACACACCCTGGCCACTTAACACCGGTTTTTGCCAAAGAGGACACTTGAAAATAGGCCTATTGCCCAGAAACTGGACACTTATGTAAAACTCTGTCAAACCTCACACAATACTATTAAAACTGCAAACAGCAAGTTACCAAGGAGTATATTTTTAGCTAAAAGGATAACTAAGTCAAAGCAGCTAGGCAGCAAGAAATATTTAAGGACACACTAGGTGAAAAACAGCTATAGCTAGAATAAGTAAATAAGACAAGTAAGTAAATAGAATAAGACAGCTACAGCTAGAATAAGATCCCACTAGGAACCAGCAGCAGATGTATAGAGAAAAGGACTAATACTCAAGCAGCTGGAATAAGACTAATAGCAACTTTTTAAGCAAAAAAGATGATACTTACTCTATTCTAGATGAACCAGCAATTCAACATCACTCCAGAAGTTAAAATGCAAACTGGATTGAAACTGAATCAGGCCAGACTTGTAAATCCCTGTGATGTTCTGGCCACACCCTGGCCACTTAACACCCAGTTGGCCAAAGAGGTACACTGAAAATAGACTTATTGCCCAGAAACTGGACACTTATGTAAAACACTATCAAACCTCATACAATACTATTAAAACTGCAAACAGCAAGTTACCAAGGAATATATTTATAAGCTAAAAGGATAACTAAGTCAAAGCAGCTAGGCAACAAGAAATATTTAAGAACACACTAGGTGAAAAACAGCTACAGCTAGAATAAGTAAACAAGACAAGTAAGTAAATAGAATAAGACAGCTACAGCTAGAATAAGATCTCACTAGGAACCAGCAGCAGATGTATAGAGAAAAGGACTAATACTCAAGCAGCTGGAATAAGACTAATAGCAACTTTTTAAGCAAGAAAGATGATACTTACTCTATTCTAGATGAACCAGCAATTTAGCATCACTCCAGAAGTTAAAATGCAAACTGAATCAGGACAGAATTATAAATCCCTGTGATGTTCTGGCCACACTCTGGCCACTTAACACCCAATTGGCCAAAGAGGTACACTGAAAATAGGGTTATTGCCCAGAAACTGGACACTTATGTAAAACTCTATCAAACCTCACACAATACTATTAAAACTGCAAACAGCAAGTTACCAAGGAATATATTTATAAGCTAAAAGGATAACTAAGTCAAAACAGCTAGGCAACAAGAAATATTTAAGAACACACTAGGTGAAAAACAGCTACAGCTAGAATAAGTAAATAAGACAAGTAAATAAATAGAATAAGACAGCTACAGCTAGAATAAGATCCCACTAGCAACCAGCAGCAGATGTATAGAGAAAAGGACTAATACTCAAGCAGCTGGAATAAGACTAATAGCAACTTGTTAAGCAAGACAGATGATACTTACTCTATTCTAGATGAACCAGCAATTCAGAATCACTCCAGAAGTTAAAATGGAACTTATCTTGGATAGTTATGAGTCTGCATTTGGATGGGAGATTGATCAGCTGGTGCAGCCATACCAACCTGGAGCTGAACACGCTCAAAACAGTGGTGATGACAGTGGGCTTCAGGGGGAGCCCCACAATACTGCACCCCCTGTCAGGGTTCCTAGTGTTTTCCTCCTTGATGTTTGTGCTGCTGGTCCCTCCCCCTTCTTACTGTCTGGAGGTTGGGCGGGGCTGGAGCTAATCACCTGCACACCTGTCTTCTATCAAGCCTCATCAGCCACCTACTCTGCTGGTCCATAAAACCTGGTTCATTCTCCCACTCGTCACCAGATCGTCTGCTTACCTTTGTGATATAGTTGCATTGGCTCTTTGTTTGCGTTTATCTCTGTGCCAGCCGTGTGCGCTTCGTACTCCCTTTCTGTGTTGTGACCATCAGCTCCAGCTTCCATTCCTGCTCCTGCTCTGTCTCCAGCCGTCCTGACCCAAGACCCAGCTCTGCCCTGCTCGACCAGCTTCCCATCCCCCTGCCTCGTCCTACCTGGTGTCTCTCCAACTCCCAGCCTCCATCTTGGATTTCCACACGCCAGTGCGACCATTCAGACAGGCAAGACCAGCGTCCACTATTAAAGCTTTTTCTTCACACTATCTGGGAGTTCTTTGTCTGTGTCTATCAGTGGGTGCCCAGAGAAGATATTGGTTATTATGATAGAACAATCTGGCCACAAAATGGACACCTCAGACACAGATAACGAACCTGCTTTTCTCCGTCAGACAGTTTCCCAGCAAGGGATCCTGCTTGGTCAACATGAACAATGCATAAGGACTCTTTTTGACCACAACCAAAACCTAAGCCAACAATTATCACAACTTACCTCACAAATTTCATCTCTACTCTCCGTCCAGACAGCCACCCTCACTGTAGCTCTGGCTGCCTCAGCTCCAGCGGACCCTGAGCTCAAGGACTCCAGAGCCCCGGACCCAGAACCCTACTCATACCAGCCTAATCAGTGTAGAGGTTTTCTTTTTCAATGCTCCACTGTCTTCCAGTCAAAACCTGTCTCGTTTGCATCTGGTGTCTCCAAGATTCGGTATATTTGTGGTTTTTTTTAAGAGGACAGGCCTTAGCCTGGGCCGAGGCCTGGTTCTCCGGTTGTTCGTTCCAGGACACAGATTATGACGAGTTCTTAAAGGAGTTTAAGGGGGTCTTTGATCACCCTGATTGTAAGTATGATGCTTCCATGAGGTTAATGGCCTTGTCCCAGGGCTCCAGGCCAGTATCTGATTACACCATCCAATTTTGGACACTGGCTTCAGAGGTGAATTGGTCGGAGGATGCTTTAAGAGCAGCGTTTATAAAGGGACTCAGTGAACAAATGAAGGATGAACTGGTTTCAAGAGATGAGCCTGTTGAATTGGACTCTCTGGTTTCATTAGCTAACAGGATAGATAACAGGCTTCGTTCTCGCCTTCAGGAGAAGACTTCTGCTTCCAGACCCAGGAGCCCCATGCCTCCGCCAACCTTCAATCCTGCCCGTGCTGCTGTTCCGGCCCCTCCTCCATTTCCTCCTGAGGAACCCATGCAGTTGGGCCGGGCCCGCCTTTCTCCAGAGGAGATACTTCGGAGGTGTCGGGCTGGTGAGTGCATTTACTGTGGGAAGAGTGGACACTTTATTGCCGCCTGACCGGTGTGGCCAAAAGACCAGGCCCACCAGTAACTATGGGGGCTCTGGTGGGCCAGACCAAACCCGCCCCTAAGGCACAAAACCAGTTTCAATTGCCTGCCTCCCTCTGTTGTAACTCTTTCTCCCTGCCCTTGCTGGCTTTGGTGGACTCTGGGGCCGAAGAGAACTTCCTCGATCATTAGGTGGCAGAACAAGTAGGCCTCACCCTTGAACCCCTGGAGGAACCTCGTACTGCTCTGGCTGTTGATGGGAGAGTATTGGCACAGGTTACACACCACACTCTGCCCCTCACTGTGATTCTTTCCGGTAACCATAGAGAATCCATTTGTCTACATATAATTTCCGCTCCAAGCACACCTGTCATTCTTGGTCACCCATGGTTAAGACTTCATAACCCCAATATCGATTGTTCTAATGGAAAGGTCTTGGGTTGGAGCCCCTTTTGTCATCAAAACTGCTTGCAGTCTGCCTTTTGCCCAACAGGTGGTGTAGATTCTTCCCCTGAATCTCCAGACCTTTCTGGGGTCCCGGTGGTGTACCATGATCTGCAACAGGTTTTTAGCAAATCCAATGCCCTCTCTTTGCCTCCCCATTGACCCTATGATTGTTCGATTGACCTGCTCCCTGGTGCTCCTCTCCCCTCCACCCGCCTCTACAGACTCTTCAAAGCTGAACATGAAGCTATGGAGAGGTACATTCAGGACTCCTTGGCTGCAGGCATCATCCGGCCCTCCTCTTCCCCCTTGGGAGCCAAATTCTTTTTTGTGCCCAAGAAGGATTCTACGTTAAGGCATTGCATTGATTTCAGGGGATTAAACAACATCACCATAAGAAATAAGTACCCTCTACCTCTCATTGATTCGGCCTTTACACCACTCCAAGGAGCTACAGTTTTCTCTAAGCTAGACCTACATAACACATATCATCTGGTGAGAATAAGGGAGGGAGATGAATGGAAGACTGCATTTAACACGCCTGTAGGGCATTTTGAGTATTTAGTGATGCCTTTTGGCCTTACTAATGCCCCTGCCGTTTTCCAGGGATTAATAAATGACGTACTCAGAGACTTCCTGAACAAATTTGTCTTTGTCTACCTGGATGACATTCTCATCTTTTCCCAGACCTTAGAAGAGCACCAGGATCATGTGAGTCAGGTTCTCCAATGCCAGCTGGAAAACAAGCTTTACATGAAGGCTGAGAAATGTCAGTTCCACGCAGAGAGGGTCAGTTTTTTGGGGGTTTATTATTGAGAAGGGTCAAGTGAAGACAGATCCAGAAAAGGTGAGAGAGGTAGCAGAGTGGCCTGTTACTGCGAATCGAAAACAGCTGCAAAGATTCCTTGGTTTCGCTAACTTCTATCGAAGGTTCATTAGGAATTTCAGTACTGGGGTTGCACCTCTCACAGGCCTTACCTCGCCTGTAGTCTTGTTCCGGTGGTCCCCAGAGGCTGATTCCACTTTCCTCCGTTTGAAGCATCTTTTCACCACAGCCCTGGTCCTCCTTCACCCCAACCCATCTCTGCAGTTCGTTGTGGAGGTGGATGCATCTGAAGTTGGAGTGGGAGCTGTCCTCTCTCAATCCAAGTGATTGTCACAAGCTGAGCAGAACTATGATGTAGGCAACAGAGAATTGCTGGCTGTTAAGATGGCTCTTGAGGAGTGGCGACACTGGCTGGAGGGCTCTAAACAGCAATTTATAGTATGGACCAACCATAAGAACTTGGCATACATTCAATCTGCTAAAAGGTTAAACTCTCGGCAAGCCAGATGGGCTTTATTCTTTAGCAGATTCAACTTCACACTAAACTATCGTCCTGCATCACGCAACATTAAACCTGATGCCCTGTCTCGCCAGTTTAGCCAGAAGGAGGCCCCCACCGAACCTGATCACATCGTCCCTGCCTCCTGTGTTGTCGCCCCCGTCTCCTGGGAAATTGAGTCATGCATCACAAAGGCTCTCCGCTCTCAACCCGACCCAGGTACAGGCCCTCCTGATCGACAGTTTGTCCTCAAGGCAGCTCGGGCGCGTGTATTGCAGTGGATTCACTGAAGCAAATTATCCTGCCACCCTGGAGTTAATAGAACCATGTCCCTCCTCAAACGTTACTTTTGGTGGCCCTCCATGGACCAAGACACTGCTCCTATGTGCTGGCGTGCCCTGTCTGTGCTCGAGGGAAGTCCTCTTGTTCACCCCCCTCTGGTCTCCTTCAGTCCCTACCTGTTCCTGGCCGGCCGTGGTCCCACATAGCTTTGGATTTCGTCACCGGACTTCCGCCATCTCTAGGTAACACTACCATCCTTTCCACAGTAGACCGCTTCTCTAAAGCAGTTCATTTCATTGCCATACCCAAACTACCATCTGCCATGGAAACTGTTGATTTACTTACCAATCATGTCGTTCGCCTACACGACATTCTAGTGGATATTGTATCGGACAGGGGACCGCAGTTTGTGTCACAGGTTTGGCAAGCCTTCTGTCTGGGAATCGGGGCCACGGCCAGTCTATCGTCAGTGTTCCATCCCCAGTCTAATGGACAGACGGAGAGGGCTAACCAGGAACTACAGACATCCCTACGTTGCATGGTGGGGGCTAACCCCGTTTCTTGGAGTACTTACCTTCCCTGGGCCGAATATTCCCACAACTCCCTGATCTCTTCTGCCTCAGGCATGTCTCCATTTGAAGCTTATTTGGGTTATTAGCCCCCTCCGTTTCCCTCTCAGGAGAAGGAGCTTGCGGTGCCCTCCATCCAGCAGCATCTCCAGCGCTGCCAGAAGGTCTGGGAGAAGGCCTGTCCTTCGCTCCTCTGCCCAGAACAAGCAAGCTGCAGGCCGCCGTCGGATTCCTGCCCCACAGTATCAAGTAGGTCAGTCAGTTTAGTTGTCCTCCAAGAACATACCTCTGAAGACTTCACCCCGTTACCTTGATCCCTTCAAAATTCTCAAGATCATTAACCCTACTGCTGTTCGTCTGGAACTCCCCAAGTCTCTCAGGATCCATCCTACTTTTCATGTATCCCAGTTAAAACCTGTTCGTCACAGTGAGCTTTGCCCACCAGCCGAAACCCCACCACCCCCCCGGCTCATTGATGACCACCCTGCATTTACGGTGCGCTGCCTGCTTGATGTTCGACGGCGGGACCGTGGTCTCCAGTACTTGATTGATTGGGAGGGTTTAGGGCCAGAGGAGCGCTCCTGGGTGCCACGTTCCTTCATCCTGGATGCTGACATGGTGAGGGAGTTCCATTTGGCCCATCCTGGTAAACCCCGGCGACCCATTGAGGGGGGGAGGGGGTACTGTCGGGGTTCCTAGTGTTTTACTACTTGTTGTTTGTGCTGCTGGTCCCTACCCCCTCTGTCTGTCTGGAGGTTGGGCAGGGCTGGAGCTAATCGCCTGCACACCTGTCTTCTATCAAGCCTCATCAGTCACCTACTCTCCTGGTCCATAAAACCTGGTTCACTCTCCCACTCATCGCCAGATCATCTGCTTACCTTTGTGGTATAGTTGCATTGGCTCTTTGTTTGCGTTTATCTCTGTGCCAGCCGTGTGCTCTTCGTACTCCCTTTCTGTGTTGTGACCATCAGCTTCCATTCCTGCTCTGTCTCTAGCCGTCCTGACCCTGCTCGACCAGCCTCCCGTCCCCCTGCCTCGTCCTACCTGGTGTCTCTCCAACTCCCAGCCTCCATCTTAGATTTCCATATGCCAGTGAGACCATTCAGACCAGCATCCACTATTAAACCTTTTTCTTCACACTATCTGGGAGTTCTTTGTCTGTGTCTGTATCAGTGGGTGCCCAGAGAAGATATTGGTTATTATGACACACCCCTCCCCCGCCCCATCATACTCAACAGCATGTCGTCTACTGTGAAAGCCTACAGATTTCTGGGTTCCACAATCTCCCAGGACCTAAGGTGGGCATACAACATAACACAATCATCAAAATGCCCAGCAGAGGATGTACTTTCTCCACCAGCTCAAGACGTTCAAACAACCTTCCCCAGGAACTGCTGATTCAGTTCTAGACTGCAATAATCCAGTCTGTCCTCTGCACATCCATCACTATTTGGTTTGGCCACTAAACAGGACAGGGACAGACTACCAATGGACAGTTAAGTCTGCAGAAAAAATAATTGGTGCCAACCTGCCCTCCATTCAGGACTTATACACCTCCAGAATCAGGAAACGGGCAGGCAACATCACTGCAGACCCATCACACCCTGGTCACAACGTGTTCCATCTCCTCCCCTCTGGTAGGCGCTACAGAGCACTGTACCTCAAAACAACCAGATACTATAAAAATGGTTTCTTTCTGCGGGCTGTCATTCAAATGAATGCTTAACACTGTCAATAAACCATTTTGTATATACTGTATTGTACATATACAGGTGCACTCTGTCATGTCCATCTACCTCAGGCATGTATGTAAGTAACCTGCTAACATTTATTTCAGCATCTCTGATATATTCTCTGTACCATTGGACGTTATCACCTTATTCCACCTGTATATAGTTAATCCTCGTGTATATATCTGAAGATTGTTGTGTTGTTATTCAATGTTAAGTACACTGAGAGAGCCATGAAACCTGAGTAAAATTCCATGTAGTGCAAACCTACATGGCCAATAAACACGATTCTGACTCTGATGAGTCAAAACTGACGTTAAGCTGATTTCCATTCTCTCTCTTCTCTCCAGTCGGCCTTCCTGCTCTGTTGACTGACAGCAGCTTCCTCGCAAGTGGTCAGAGTTTGGAGGGACTTCTGGACACCGCTGATCTTTGGCTGCCTTCCCAGTCATGCCACGCCATGTTTCACCATGCTTGTTGCAGGCATTGGAGGTGGCTTCTCAGACAGGCATTGGGTACAATGTACCAAGACTGTAGTGGGGCAGTTGTTCTTATCTATCCTTTTTTCTGTGCTGGTTATTTAGTAAATGTTATTTATCTTCTAAGTAGGCCACTGACTGTGAAATAGTAGTCTGTTATTTACTTTGGGGGGATGGAGGAGTGTGAGAGATGCCATTAGATGTCGCCTAGTACCAGGTCAGTGGATGTTTGACATGTATGTGTGTTATGGGATTTATGATCACTTGTGTATTGGTTGGTACATGGATTTTGCTGTAGACCCTTAGCTTCTTTTCAAATTAGTCATGAAGGATTTTGCGTAGTTGCTGTGTTGCAGTAATATACTATGCTTCTTGGTAGTGGTCTATCTATGCTAACTATTTATTCTAAACCCCCCCCTCCAGCTGAGTTAGGGATCCCTGCTAGCTGATAACCACCTTCCCTTACACAGACTTTACTTACAATTAAGTGTTGTGTTACATATGCACCTCTGTGATCTGTTGGGGATAAGAAAGTATGAGCTCTGCAGCAGAGGCCTTGAAGGCACCTTTTGGTACCACTATGTAGCCTACCTATTATTGACAATAGCACAGTGTTGGCGTGAGTCAGAACATCTACACAATGTTTTTACACCACAGAGTTAATGTTGTATAAAGCTGCCTTCCTCTGTTGCCACGTAACATAACATGGCACAATAGATATTTGTTGATCTAGTGTGTACTAATATGTTCCCATAAACACATATTTTGGGATATTATCAAACCATCTTAATCCCCCACATTGCTGACAGGCTTTTCTGGCCTCAGCATTTCATCTAAATTGCCTCATTAGCAACACTGTTAGCCTATTGACAGCCTTTCTTAATGCAAAAATTTCATAAATCCTTGTTTGCTTGTTTGTTGGCTTTGGGATCAGATTGATCAGAAAAAAAAGAACAAGCTTAAAATGCCATTTCAGATTAGCCTACATCGGTAGGCAAACATGGGGAGTAAGACCTGATGGCTGAGCACAAGCAGTTTTCCCTTGTCCAGTCAAGGCCAATTCCATTTTATATGGGCTTGCTGAGGTGGCACAGTGGTGTAGTGGTTAGCACGGTCACCTCACAGCAAGAAAGTTCTGGGTTCAAGTCCCGGGATAGTCCAACTTTGGGGGTTGTCCTCTGTGTGGAGTTTTGCATCTTCTCCCCGTGTCTGCGTGGGTTTCTTCTGGGTGCTCGGGTTTCCTCCGACAGTCCAAGACATGTAGATCAGGTGAATCGGCCATACTAAATTGTCCCTAGGTGTGAATGTATGTGTTTGTGTGTCTGCTCTGTGTGATGGCCTGAAGGCCTGTCCAGGGTGTCTCCCCACATGCCGCCCAATGATTGCTGGGATAGGCTCCAGCATCCCCTGGGCCCTGAGAGTAGGATAAGCAGCTCGGGTAATGGATGGTTGGATAGGATAAGATTGGTTATGAAGGGTTGTTCCTGTCTCTCTTATGTAATTACATGTTGTTCTTAAAGAATAAATGTGAAATGATAAAATTATTTATCTGCATTACTATTACTTTCGGCTGCTCACATTAGGGGTCGCCATAGCAGATCATCAGTTTCCATTTCTTCCTGTCCTCTGCATCTTCCTCTGTCACACCAGCCACCTGAATGTCCTGTCTCACCACATCCTTAAACCTCCTCTTTGGCCTTCCTCATTTCCTCTTCCCTGGCAGCTCCATATTCAGCATCCTCCTCCCAATATACCCAGCATCTCTCCTCTACACATGTCCAAGCCATCTCAGTCTTGCCTCTCTTGCTTTGTCTCCAAACTGTCCAACCTGAGCGGTCCCTGTAATATAATCGTTCCTAATCCTGTCCTTCTTTGTCACTCCCAATGCAAAATCTTAGCATCTTCAACTCTGCCACCTCCTGTCTTTTCGTCAGTGCCACTTCTCCAAACCGTATAACAAAGCTGGTCTCACAACCATCTTGTAAACCTTCCCTTTAACTCTTGCTGGTACCCTTCTGTCACAAATCTCCTGACACTCTTCTCCACCCTGCCTGCACTCTCTTCTTCACCACTCTTCTGCACTCCCCGTTACTTTGGACAGTTGACCCCAAGTATTTAAACTCATATGCCTTCGTCACCTCTACTCCTTGCATCCTCACCATTCCACTGTCCTCCCTCTCATTCACACATAGGTATTCTGTCTTGTGCCTACTTACTTTCACTCCTCTTCTCTCCAGTGCATATCGCCACCTCTCCAGGCTCTCCTCAACCTGCATCCTACTCTCGCTACAGAGCACAATGTCATCCGCAAACATCATAGTCCATACAGACTCCTGCCTGATCTTGTCCGTCAACCTGTCCATCACCATTGCAAACAAGAAAGGTCTCGGAGCCGATCCTTGATGTAATCCCACCTCCATCTTGAACCCATCTGTCATTCCAACCACAGACCTCAAAATTGTCACACTTCCCTCATACATATCCTGCGCCACTCCTACATACTTCTCTGCAATTCCCGACTTCCTCATACAATACCACACCTCCTCTCTCGGCATCCTGTCATATGCTTTCTCTAAATCCACAAAGGCACAATGTAACTCCTTCTGGCCTTTTCTATACTTCTCAATTCAATATTCTCAAAGCAAACATCGCATCTGTGGTGCTCTTTTGTGGCATGAAACCATATTGCTGCTCGCTATTCATCACCTCTCCTCTTGACCTAGCTTTTATTACTCTTTCCCATATCTTCATGCTGTGGCTGATCAACTTTATACCTCTGTAGTTGCTACAGTTCTTCACATCACCCTTATTCTTGAAAATTGGTACTAGTATGCTTCTTCTCCTGCTTTATCATTATGATTTTTATTTATTTATTTAATTTATCATTACTGCTGCTGCTCATACCACAAGGCAAGCCAGATTTATTTGTATAGCAGTTTGAGGTTGCATTCATATTAAAGACCGAGTTGGTATATTTACATTGTGTATATCTATAGATGGCCTGAGGCCTGTCCAGGGTGTCTCCCCGCCTGCCACCTACATAATGCCTGCTGGGATAGGCTCCAGCATCCCCGTGACCCTGAGAACAGGATAAGTGGTTTGGATAATGAATGGATGGATGATAAAACCATCAACTTGCTTTCAATATCAGGTAAGGCTTCACAATATTATATAAACTAGTTGAAGAAATTACAAAACAGGAGGCCAACATAGAGAAGTGTATTTGAAGGACTGAAATACACCAGTACATCTTTTGGTTTTTGGTCAGGTAAATGGCTTCACTGAATCATGCCAATGGCCTCTTACTACATAAGTAATGAGCATCTTATTTTTCTTGGCGTTTGTTTTCTGTGGAATCGGTATGATTGTGAAAATTAATGTAGGAGTTAAAGGGCATCCTCTTAAACATGCAATACCACAGTGTCGCATGAGTCAGAAAATCTGCACAATGTGATATACAGTCTGCCAGAGGAGTACGCAGTGCTAATGAGTTAGCCAAAGATTTTCCGATTTTTCCTTTAATGCCTTTGCATCTTTTGGAAAACAATGCTAGAAGCCTACAAAAAGTCATACAAGCTTATATAAATTTTATTACCATAGGGACTGCAGAAGAAGCAAGGTTTTAGCAACAACTGGGATCATGAAATCATTGCTTTCCATTCACTAATGCCTGTTTTATTTAAAAGGGCGTAGTTGTCAAATAACTTATTAGGTGCTACCTGTAGATTACCTTATGTGCAGTTTATGTGGAAAAATATGTTGACGTTCATTGGGTATGAACATGTTTAGCTCTTAAAGCTGGGATAGGGAGGTTTGGAGATGTGAAAAATTTTGAGGAAATACCCCAAAAAAAAGAAAAAGAAAGAAAAGCATCCGTTCCCACCTTTGCCTCACTTCCTCCTTCCTTCCCATAACCCTGCCTCTAAAGCTGCTTCACATGCATACCTGAGTTTGGCCACTGTAACTGGCAAAATTCGTATTGTCATTGATAATATATGCATGTAAAAATAATTTGTTAGTTACATTAACATTATTGTGGAGAACTGTTTTTCTTAAAGGTGAAATATTCATTACGATCACAATTTCCAAAGCACCGGCACCTTGTGTGATTGCTTCTATCCATATGACAATGGAGCGTAAACAGCATCTAAGTTGATAATCTATGCATGTAAATATTGTTTCAGCAAATCTCTAAATAACCCCAACATTGATGTTTGTAATATATGGTTTGAATATATACACGGAGTAATATGGTGGTGAGCCTATACTATAGGTAATACGACGAGAGGCCAGTAGGCGCGCTCTCAGGCGGATATACGTATGTAGAACTGAAGACGGTTAGGACACGCATGCTCGAGTGGTGTTCTTTGTTCCTGAATAAAGTTCATAAAAAGGACTACCCGCCAGTCTCTTCATCAGTGCATTATTCTACTTCCTCCCTTCTCCGTGATGACTTCGCTAACTTCTTTGACAAGAAGGTAAACGACATCAGATCCTCCTTTTCTCACCACCCGGTTAATGCTGGTTGCACTATCCCACCCTCTGCACCCTTTTCCACCTCTCCACATCCCATCCTATCCCACCTCGCTCCCCTCTCCCCTGGCGAGGTCCTCAACCTCATCACATCCAGTCGCCCCACCACATTCCTTGACCCAGTCCCCTCCCCCCTTCTTCACTCTATAGCACCTGAACTCCTTCCCTTTCTGACCCACCTCATCAACACCCCCATCCAGGCAGGATGCTTTCCATCTGCCTTCAAATGGCACTCACCCCCATTGCCATGAAGTGCTTTGAGAGACTGGTTCTGGCTCACATCAAAAACATTATCCCCCCCACATCAGTTCGCCTACCATCCTAAAAGGTCTACTGAGGATGCCATTGTCACTGCCCTGCACTTTGCTCTGACCCACCTTGAACTTAACATATACATCCGGATGCTGTTTATAGATTATAGCTCTGCCTTCAACACTATCATCCCCGCCAAACTAACCACCAAACTCCTCTCCCTTGGCCTCAACCCCTCCCTCTGTAACTGGACCCTGGACTTCCTGACCAACAGACCTCAGTCTGTTAGGTTAGGTGACCACACCTCCTCCACCGTGCCCCTCAAGGCTGTGTTCTGAGCCCCCTCCTTTTCTCCCTCTTTACCCATGACTGCCTACCAACTCACCCTTCAAATGTTATAGTTAAGTTTGCAGATGACACCACAGTCATTGGCCGTATCACCAACAATGACGAGACGGCCTACAGGGATGAGATTCAGCACCTCACATCATGGTGTACTACCAACAATCTTGTCCTCAATGTGCGGAAGATGAAGGAGCTGATTGTGGACTTCAAGGGGTCTAGAGGCTGCAGCCACTCCCCCATACACATCAATGGGGTGGAAGTGGAACGTGTTTCCAGCTTTAAATTCCTTGGAGTCCAAATCAGCAAGGAACTTTCCTGGACATTAAACACCCAGGCCCTCGTGAAAAAGGCCCAAAAAATGCCTGCATTTCCTGAGGAGGCTGAGGAGCACCCGTCTATCCCCCAAAATTCTCACCAACTTCTACCACTGCACCATAGAGAGCATCCTGACCAGTTGCATCTCAGTGTGGTATGGCAACTGCACCTCAGTAGACCAGAAAGCTCTGCAGCGGGTCATTAAGGTGGCCCAGCATATCACCGGTACCCAGCTCCCATCCATAAAAGACATTTATCACAAACGCTGCTTTCGAAGGGGTGTCAGCATCAGCAGAGATCCCACCCACGCCAACCATGGACTGTTCTCCCCCCTGTGCTCTGGGAGGCGCTACAGGAGCCTCAGAGCCCGCACTACCAGGCTCAAAAACAGCTTCTTTCCACAAGCTGTTGTCCACCTGAACCTGGCCACCCAATGAATGTCTGTAGATATTAGATATTTTTAAATATTGTGTACTCTTGCTCTTTTTTAACTTACTTTTAGCTTTTGGTCTTCATGTGTGTGTATATGTTTGCTGTGTTTATCTGTGTCTGTCTTGCACTGTTTGGTGAGGCCACAGCCCTCATTTCATTTTTAACATGTGCCTGCACATCGTTTTAATGACAGCAAATTGAATTGAATCAAGACTGCTAGAGTCACCCCCCTTCTCAAGAGACAATCACTTATCCCCTCTTACGTCAAAAACTACAGACCGGTTTCCCTTCGATCCTTTCTATCCAAAACTTTCGAACATGCTGTCTTTAAGCAACTTTCTTTGTACCTCCACCAGAGCAACCTCCTGGACCCCAACCAGTCTGGGTTCAAGGTGGGTCACTGAACAGAGACGGCCGACCTTGCAGTGAGAGAATCGCTGCACTCTGCGAGAGCAAACTCTCTCTCCTCTGTCCTGATACTCCTGGACCTGTCAGCTGCGTTCGACACAGTTAGCCACCAGATCCTCCTCTCTACCCTCGAGGGGCTCGGTGTCACAGGCTCTGCACTCTCAATGTTTGCATCCTACCTGATGGGTCGCTCCTACAAGGTGATATGGAGGGGATCTGTGTCGGAGCCTCGCAGACTGACTACAGGCGTTCCACAGGGTTCGGTTCTGTGTCCTCTCCTTTTCTCCCTGTACACGACATCCCTGGGTTCTGTTATTCGCTCGCATGACTTCTCTTACCATTGTTATGCCAATGACACCCAGCTGATCTTGTCTTTCCTCCCTCTGACACGCAAGTAGAGACACGCATTGCTGCGTGCTTGACTGACCTCTTGGAGTGGATGGCGACACACCACCTGAAGCTCAATCTGGACAAGACAGAGCTGATGTTCCTCCTAGGGAAAGGTTGCCCACACCGAGACTTGGCCATCACCATCGACAACACCGTGGTGACGCCAAATTGGACTGTGAGGAATCTGAGTGTGATCCTGGACAACCAACTGTCGTTTGCTGCAAATGTTGCATCGGTTGCTCGCTCTGCAGATTTCTCCTCTGTAACATCAGGAGGATTCGCCCATTCCTCACCGACGAGATGGCTCAGGTGCTCATCCAGGCTCTGGTCATCTCCCGGCTGGACTACGGCAACTCCCTCCTTGCTGGTGTCCCAGCATCAGCCATCAGACCTCTGGAGCTTGTTCAGAAAGCTGCAGCTCATCTGGTATTCAACCGCCCGAAGTTCTCCCACACAACATCCCTTCTCATGTTCCTACACTGGTTCCCAGTAGCTGCTCGCATCCAGTTTAAGACTGTGGTGCTAGCCTACAGGGCAGTGAAAGGAACAGCTCCTTCCTATCTCCAGGCCATGGTCCAGCCCTACACCACCGACCGACCACTTCGCTCTGCTGCCTCGGGACGCCTTTTTGCCCCATCGCTCAGAGGCCCCTGCTGCCGATCGACCCGGTCATGGCTCTTTTCTGTCCTGGCCCCACAGTGGTGGAATGAACTCCTCACTGATGTGAGGACAGCAGAGTCGCTGCCCATCTTTCGGCGCAGGTTGAAAACTTACCTCTTCAAGAACTACTGCCCTGTTACTTGTTCTTAGCACTTATTGTATTCACTCACTGAAAAAAAACACACTCTTTTTTTTTACTTTAGCACTGGTTCTGTTCTTAGATGCTTGTTTAGATGCACTTATGACCTCTGATGCCTAGTAGTTCTCCTGATTTCCTACGTTAAATGCACTTATTGTAAGCCGCTTTGGATAAAAGCGTCAGCTAAATGACTGTAATCAGGATAAACCACAATAATGTTGTTAATTACTTTTGTACTTGAAGGTGAAGTATTTATTGCCTGCAGCCAACCAACATGTACCTTGGCTCTGCCAAATGATGAAAGCTAAGCAGGTATGGGCTTGGCTAGTACTTGGATGGAAGACCTCCTGGGAAAACTGAGGTGGTGCTGGTGGGCCAGTTCGGGTCAGTTTCCCCTCTGGTCCTACAAAAAAAAAAAAAAAAACAACAAAAAAATCCCGACGCAGTGATGGGGACACTGTGCTGTAGGAGATGCTAAAACCGAGATCCCGACTCATCGGGATTTCACTCCTACTTAAAACGACCATGAGTGGTCAAAATAACCGCCGGTTTTTAAACTCTATATTCTGTCAAGATAAATACCCACTTGAGATATTAATGTAATACATATGTTAGTATATCTGTTATGAAACTAACTGACACCAAAATTAAAATTTTAACAACTATAATACTATTTTTAAACAATTTAAACTTCAGAGAGACCTAGTCAAACTTGACTAGCAAAAGTGAAAATATTATATTATGCTGTGCCTGAGCACTATGTACGCATATACAGACCGAAGACAGGTGTGCTATTTTCTGTAACTTTATATGCCACGATGTCAATACCACATCCGGTCCGTCCTCTAATAGCGTCCCTACATCAACCCCGTACTATATATATGTTCCCACACATATCCTATCAGTACATCTCCCCCTTTAAGCTTAATGTCAGACTTTCTTAAAAGTGATTTTCTTTCTTCACCAAGCATGTCACTTATCTTGAACAATAAACATGACCAGTCACTAACAGTGCTATCTATTGTGGATTACTCTCTTTTTCCTCTCCTTTTTTTCTTCTTAGAGACATTCCTATCATTTAATAAAACAACAACATAGAACTGAATGTCTACTCACTGGGGGTCAGGGTAGACTACTGTGGTCCCCGAAGCTGTGCAAGGATTATTCTGCCGTGTGAACCAAACCACAGCTTTCTAACTTGTGACTATAGGTCCATTCTCTTGGGTGGTCTTATGGACCTGATCTGGTCACTGTGGGAGTCTCTGGAATGACCCTGATGTGAGATCTATTTCTCCTAAGACTTCCCGAGGGCAGGTCTATGTTATAAGACCTTGGTGTATGAGCTGGACCACAAACAGTTCCTGTTTCCTTTGCGTTCTTCACCCAGACCCTTTGTCCTGGTCTGAGCTCTTGTCTTGTCTTGGCGTTGTGTCTTTTGTCGTACCAGGAAGCTTGTTTCACTTTCAAGTCCTGATCCTTCCTCCTGAAAGCCTGGATGTCAGGCCAACCTGGCTGTAGCCTCTCCTGACTGACGGGCAAGGGCGTTCTGATGTTACAGCCCATCAGCAGTTGTGCAGGGGATGACCCGTGGGCCAAGGGGGTGGCTCTGTAAGCCATGAGGGCCTTGTGCGGATCCTCCCCCTTATTCAGGAGAGACTTTACCGTTCTCACAGCTCTCTCGGCTTCCCCATTACTTTGAGGGTAGTGGGGGCTGCTCGTTGTGTGTGTGTGAAGCCATAGTGTCTGGCGAAAGATGCAAACTCCGCTGCAGAGAACTGGGGGCCATTATCCGGGACAATAGTTTCTGGGACCCCATGGCGTGCGAAGATAGACTTCAGCTTCTCTGTCATGTGGGCTGTGGTGGTGGATGAGAGGTTGGCTACTTCTATGTAGCACGAGAAGTAGTCAATCACCACGGGGTACATTGCATTGTTCCACCGAAAGAGGTCCGCCGCAACGCGCTGCCATGGCCTGTTGGGCAATGGTGTCGTCAGCAGCGGCTCCGGTGCATTGTGAGCCTCACGTACACAGATCTCACAGTTTTCCACTTTCTGTTTGATTTGACTGGTTAGACCTGGCCACCATATTGACTGCTGCGCTCTGGCGGCACACTTTGTCATGCCTTGGTGGCCTTTATGAAGTTTGTTGAGCATCACCTCTTGCATGCTGAGCGGGATGACAAGTCTCTCGCCCTTCAGCAGTAGCCCCTCTGCTATCAGCAGGTCCTGGTGATACTGCCAGTACAGTTGAAGTTCAGACGGAAGATATTTTCTGTTTTCAGGCCATCTAGTCTGCACCATGTTTTTGAGCTTTTTGCAGATATCATTTGTGTCCTGTGCGGTCCTGATCTGAGCCAGCCTGTCGTCCAACGCTGGCAAGTGCTCCATTATTTGGTTGATGGACATGCACACATCCCACTCCAGCTGCCTGTCCTCTGCTGTGGGCTCTCCATGGACTGGCGCCCAGGACAGTGCGTCCGCTGTGATCAATTTCTTTCCAGACACATGCTCGATCTGGTACGTGAAGCGAAGCAGTCGCAGCCTGAATCTCAGGATGCGAGGTGGCAAGTGATCAAGCGCTCTGCTGCCGAGCAGAGAAATGAGAGGCTTGTGATCAGTTTGTATGAGGAAGTCCGTTCCGACCAGATAAGTTCGAAAACGCTCCCATGCCCAGGTCAGTGCGAGCACCTCCTTTTCAATCTGGGCATATCTTCGCTCCGCGTCTGTCATGCTGCGTGAGATGAATGTGACTGGGCGCCAGTCCCCCGACAGTTGCTTCTGAGACAACACTCCTCCCAGTCCGAAGGAGGAAGCGTCCGCTGCAACGCTGGTCGGTCTGTTCAGGCACTACTGTGCCAGAACTGCAGGCGAACTCAGTTCCTGGCGCAGCTCGTTGAAAGCATGCTGCTGCATGCTCCCCCATTCCCAGTCAGTGTCTGTCTTGAGTAGTTCTCGTAGCGGCTGTGTGAGCTCTTCGATACGTGGTGAAAACTTACCCACGTAGTTTACCATACCCACAAACCTCCTCACATCCGCAACATGTTTGGGTGTGGGCATCTCCTTGATCACCTTGATCTTTCCAGATCTGCCTCGATGCCTTGAGCTCCGACGACATGGCCCAGGAACATGACCTTGTCCACTGCAAACTCACATTTTTCACTGTTGAGCGTCAGCCCCTACTTCTGGAGCCGCTCCAACATCTGGTGGAGCCTGCGGTCATGTTGTTCACGTGTCGCCCCAAAGACGGGAATGTCATCCGCGTGACACACAGTACCTTCCAGCCCTGTCAGCATCTGTGTCAGCCTCTTTTGAAAATGTTCTGGTGCTGACGAGATCCCGAATGGAAGCCTCTTGTAGCAGTATCTCCCGAACGGGGTGATAAATGTTGTCAGCGGGACTGATTCTGGATGTAGAGGGACCTGCCAGAACCCGGCTGTGGCATCCAGTTTTGTAAACACTGTTGCACCTGCGAGCTTGGCCAGGGTTTCGTCGATGGCAGGCAAGATGTGTCTCTCTCTGACGATGTATTCGTTCAGATGGGTCATGTCGGAGCAGATTCTGATTTTTCCTTTGGGCTTTGGTGCGACGACCATACCCGCGCACCAGTCTGTCGCCTCTTTAATGGGCATGATCACTCCCATGTCCTCCATTCTCTGGAGTTCTGCTTTGACTTTGTTGTGTAGCGGTAGAGGTACACGTCGTGTCAGCGACAACGCGTAGGGCTTGGCCTCCTCCTTCAGCTTTATCCTGTACTCCCCCTTCAGGCAACCCAGCCCTGTGAAGACCTTGGAGTATTGTTCTTTCATCTCAGCCTCCAGCTCTCTCACACTGTCCACTGGATGCAGTAGCTGCAGTGCTGAAATGGCTGGAAAGCCAAGCAGAGGAGTTGCCAGCTTCTGTACGACGTACACTGGTTGTGTCGTTGTCCTGTCCTTGAATTCAATGACTCCATCAAACTGACCACTCACCTTAAGAGGTTCGTTGCTGGGCCCACATAGTGGTTTTGTTGTTCTGGTGAGAGGGCCGTGCTGTTCTTTTGAGTAGGCGGTAGCTGGAATGACTGTCACGTCCGCTCCTGTGTCCAACTTGAAAGTAATTTCTTGGCCATTCACTTTCAGTGTCTTTTTCCATGTTTTCGGTTTTTCTCCTGCCGACACTGCTCCCAGGAAAAGAGGATCTTCCTCCTCCTCTTCTTCTTGAACTGCACCCACTCTGCTGGATTTGCAAACAGCAGCAAAATGTCCTTTCTTCCGACATTTTCTGCACTCCACTTCCCGTGCAGCGCATTTGTTCAGGGAGTGTGCGGGAGCTTTTCCACATCTGTCACAGCTTTTCTGCTCTGTTCGACCCTTTTTGTAGGCTGTTTTACCTGTCTGATCTTTGTGAGACTTCTGCCTGAATTTCAGTAGATCTACATTTGCCTCCTTTTGGTCTTTAGTCTCTCTCACTACGGGTTGCTGCTTCTTGATTTCTTCATGTTGTCTTATTTTAAGTATAGTTTTTTCTAGGGTCAGGTCACTATCCATCTGTAGCCTCTCTGACAGGCCATTATGTCTGATGCCGACCACTAACCTGTCTCTGGTCATTTCTTGTATTGCACCATACTGACAGTTTTCTACTAGTTTGTAAACTGCAGAGATGAAGGACTCAGCCGACTCTCCTGGCTCTTGGCATCTCTTATTGAAACGAGCCCTTTCATAAATCACATTATATTTGCAGATGATATGCTTATCAAAAGCCTCTTTTACTTTGTTGTACCTCTTAAGTTCATCATCAGTTAGGCCTAGCGTGCCTAAAACATCATCTGCTTTATCACCCATTGTGTAAACCAGTGAATTCACTTGATATTCTTCATTCTTCTTGTCCAGTTTAGCAGCTATTCTGAATCTTTCAAACTGGCCACTCCAGTTGGGCCAGTTAGCAAAGTCAGAAAAGTCAAAGTTTTCCGGCGGCTTGATAGAGAAAAGGGAATCCATCGCGTTCTTACTGTCTTGTAACGTCACGTTCAACCGACCGTCTAGCTAGCTAACTAGCCTAGCTGCACACAGTCTCTAACTGCTGGCTAGCGTTAGCTTAGCTTAGCTAACGGGACTCACATTGTTCGCACGTCGCGGTTATATAACTCGCCCGACAACTACTTCCGAACGGCTCAAACGTCCTCTTGAGACGGGATTCAAACTTCTGACACCATATATTATGCTGTGCCTGGGAACTATGTACGCATATACAGACCGAAGACAGGCGTGCTATTTTCTGTAACTTTATTCCCCACGATGTCAATACCACATCCGGTCCGTCCTCTAATAGCATCCCTACATCAACCCCATACTATATATATGTTCCCACACATATCCTATCAGTACAAATATTACCTGAAAACTACTACTACTTTCGGCTGCTCCCGTTAGGGGTCGCCACAGCGGATCATCCGTTTCCATTTCTTCCTGTCTTCTGCGTCTTCCTCTGTCACACCAGCCACCTGCATGTCTTCCCTCACCACATCCATAAACCTCCTCTTTTGCCCTCCTCTTCCCTGGCAGCTCCATATTCAGCATCCTTCTCCCAATATACTCAGCATCTCTCCTCCACACATGTCCAAGCCATCTCAATCTTGCCTCTCTTGCTTTGTTTCCAAACCGTCCAACCTGAGCGGTCCCTCTAATATAATCGTTCCTAATCCTGTCCTTCTTCGTTACTCCCAGTGAAAATCTTAGCATCTTAACAAATATTACCTGAAAAACAAAACGGAAAACACATATTGCTAATCTAACAAATGTAACAAGGCCTATAAAAAGTGAAATGTAAAAAAAACAACAAAAAAAACAACTGAAAATAAATATTAAAACAATCCCAAACAACGACAGGAACTTAAAAACTACTAAAGCGACCGTGGGCGGTCATTTTGACCTCCGCGGTTTTTAAACTATATTCTGTCAAGATAAATACCCAATTGGAATATTAATGCATTACATATGTTACTATGACTGTCATGAAACTAACTGACACCAAAATTAACATTTTAACAACTTTTAATACTATTTTTCAAACAATTTAAAACAGCCGCTGTCCAACACCTATAAATACTGCAGCGCGTCGGTGGTGTTGTGGTTTATAGTGATGAGGAGACTGGCGGGTAGTCCTTTTTATGAACTTTATTCAGGAACAAAGAACGACAACCGTGCATGGGTATCCTAACCGACTTCAGTTCTGCTTACGTACATCCACCTGAGAGCACGCCCACTGGCCTCTTGTCGTATTACCTATAGCATAGGCTCACCACCGTTTTACGCCGTGTATGTGTTCAAACCCATATACTACATCCCCCTTTTTCCACAGAACAAAAAACAAAACGATCACATTATAGACTTGTTTGTTCCACTATCTATCAGTTTGAACTTACTGCATTAAGAAACAAATGCCTTTGTTCGTCTTTTCTTAAACTTCAAAATGGAGATATAACACTGTCCACAAGACCACTATGAATTGTTTAAAGGTCTGTCTTTGAATGCTTACTATATCTATTCTTGACATCAGTAGTGTTACATTGTTCATACATTCATTGTTCATACTAGACATTCATTACATTTTCTTTTTTCTTTTTTTTCTTAAGAACTCTTTACACTCTTTGTACCCAGTCTTTGTACACTGTCACCGGGGTCAGAGGTTTCTAGCACATGACCCTCTGTAGGAGCATAACTTTTGCTGTTAGCTCATTTGAAAATCACGGAATTTGGTAGGCTGCTTTACCAGCCAGCCACTTCTGGTGTGTTGAACCTCTGTGTCTGAACAGTTGACTGGTTGTTCCACATTTCTTGTCGCGTCATGTACATATGGTTCTGCAGGCTCGCTTGGAGGTGGCTGCTCGGTGACACTGCCATTCCCATCCTCTTTCAGTATGTGTGTCATTCCGAATTGTTCTCAAGTGCCTCCTGTACCTTTGTCCTGCAGCCGTCACAACATTATATGACCTCGGCTCCTGTCTCTTCTGTTCTACCAGGGCAGGTTTCCAGCCTTGTGGAGTCTCTGTGGCATGTCTGACCTCAACTTTTTAGGGATAATGAATCTGTCTCCTGTCATCAGGACCCCCCCCCCCCCCTTTACTGTGATTGTGTCTCTGATTGGCCAATAGACTTTAAGCTCAGCATCTGTCTGTTTTTTGTGCTTTGGCCACCCTCTCTGGTGAATGTCTAGTAGCTTTTGCGAGGTCCGGTCCTCCTCAGTTGCCATCTTAAGTCTCTCATGCATCTCTCTTCACAGAACCTCAGTTGCTTCCATGGCACAGACTACCTTTTCATCTGTAGTCATGAACTCTTGTGTTTCCACAGCACCAAACGCTCTGAATAAAGTGTCTGCTATTAGCATTTCCTTTCCAGGCATGTACGTGACGTGGAGATCGTAACGCTGAAGCTGTAGCAGCATTCATTGTAGTCTGGCAGGTGCCTGTCCTAATGGCTTTGTGAACATAGCCTCCAGAGGCTTGTGGTCTGACTGCACCACCACATGAGCACCAAACATGTATTGGTGGAAATTTCGTGTCGCAAACACCACCGCAATTAATTCTTTTTTGTTAGGGCTCTGGATGCATATGCCGCTGGCTGTCCTCGCTGCAGCAGGCACGCACTTAGCCCATCTTTTGATGCATCAGCTTGGAAGACTATCTGTTGTTTTGGGTCAAAGAATTTCAGCACTGGAGCCTCAGTTAGTGCTGTCTTGAGTTTGGTCAGGGAAGCATCGTGTTCATGTGACCACTGCATATCTTTCCTCAGTAGCTTCCCTAAGGGTGCTGTCACTGCTGCTTCATAAGGTATGCATTGGGACAGGTACTTAGTCATACCTAGTAGCCTTTGTAGACCCATTCTATCTTCCGGTGCTGGCATGTGTAAAATAGCATTCACCTTGTCACTGTTTGGCCGTACTCTCTCAGGGTTTATCACGTGTCCCATGTACTTCACCTCCGTCACTTTGTACTGCACTTTGTCTGCATTGAATTTAACGTTCATCTCTTTGGTTCTCTGTATTACCTTGTGCAGTATCTTAGCATGTTCCTTCTCATCAGCTGCAGCAATGATCATATCATCGGCTATCACCTGTACACCGTCAATGTCACCAAATGTTTCACTCTTCTGTTGGAAGACTTCGCTGGCTGATTTTATACCGAATGGGAGACGCTTGAACCTGTAACGCCCCCATGGCATGTTGAAGGTGCATAACAGTGACGATGCTCTGTCCAGCTTAATTTGCCAGTATCCATCTTTTTCATCGAGTATTGTAAATATTCTCTTGCCAGACGGTCTGCATTGGACATCTGTAGGTGTCGGTATGGAGTAGTGCTGTCGTTTGATGGCTTTGTTCAGCACTCGAAGATCAAGGCAAAGTCTGAGTGAGCCATTTTTCTTTTCAGTTATCACCAAGCTGTTCATCTTGCACATTTACGTTTAGTCAATGGGACTTTTCAACAAGCTCACCATTCTCTTCTCTCGGCTTCTTTGGCAACTAAACATCAAACGCCGCCACTTCTGACACCATATTGTGGTTTATACTGATGAGACTGGCGGGTAGTCCTTTTTATTAACTTTATTCAGGAACAAAGAACAGCCGTGCATGCGTATCCTAACCGACTTTAGTTCTGCTTACGTACATCCGCCTGAAAGCACGCCTACTGGCCTCGTCGTATTACCTATAGTATAGGCTCACCACCGTATTACTCCGTGTATATGTTCAAACCCTCGGGTTGCTGAAGCATCATGTGATGTAGGCTGAAAGGTTCAGGCTACAGATTCCTGCATGCATGACAAACCCCGGATAGGCCCCTCCTCGCGGTATTGACCGAATTTCACTTGTGGAGTTGGCGTAACCTGGGCAGCACTCAGCTGGCTAATGCCTCACGGGACCGCGGACTGGCGGTTATAAAAATCCCACACATCCCTGGCTCGTAAATGCCTAACAAGTGGGCAGTCCAGACTCTCAATCCAACCATCACTTGGGTGCAACCTGTGGCGCAGCCCATCGTCTTCACTCTTGTGTTGCCATGGAACTAGATCCTCTCAGGCCAAGCAGTGTGGACCAGCGTCGTGACCTGATCACCACTTTAATCAAGGCTTTAGCGAATGGCTCCAATAGCTGTTTTTTTTCTGTCTCTTGGAATGGATCCTCGGACACGAGAGACGCCAACGACGATGTTCAAACCCATATACTACAGGTGGTAGTCGTGGTGCGTCTGTAACGGCGTCTGTAACCAGACATGTTAGCAATAATCAAAAATCAAATTTAGACTATTACTCTGCACTGGAGAACGTTGGTGTGTTTCTAGGACAGAGCAATGAACTTGACGAAGGAAGCGATGTGACCAAAACACATCATAAATGACGCGCACGATCACGCGCAAATTACGAGACGGTCATGTTGACCGTCCATGGTCATTTTCGGTAGATTTTATCATAACTTTTTTTTGTGCGATTGAGCTAAAGCTCATTTTAATGCAAATGTATGCAATTTTATATGAAAATTCAGGGAGCGGCAGGTCTATCTTTTTTTTCCCCACAAAGTTATTAAACTTGAAAACCCAAAACGGCCACTAGATGGCCGTTGATCTACTCGCCCTGCTCGGGGTCCTGCGACTAAAGATGAGACCGCTACTTCGCGCATTATGATTGGGTAGGGGCTATTTAAGTTTAGCAACAGCGGGAAACAGTAGATTGACGTTAGACGCAGCTCTGGCCTTCGGCCCTCGCACCTTTACTAACCAACTCTATGTCAGCGTGGATTTAAAAAAAACCCCACAAAGCTAATTAACTATAAAGCTAGCGTTAAACAACGCTCGCTAGCAACATAATCCGTGACGTCATATGCAGTCGAAGGACCCGATTCGATATTGTACCCGACCAGAAATGGAACCCACACCGTCTTGGTCGCTCTAGTGTTAAAGATCCCATGGCACTTATCACAAAGAGTAGGGGATGCCCCGGTGTCCTGGTAAAATTCCCAACCTGGCTCTCTCCGTCTGGCCACCTAATCATCCCACCATGTGATTGGCTTAATGATTCCTCCCTCTCCACCTCAAGCTGATGTGTGATGAGCGTTCTGGTGTAACATGGCTGCCGTGCATCATTGGTGATGGTTGAGGTGAGTTTCCCCCTTCAATGTGAAGCACTTTGGGCATCAAGATAAAGCCCGATATAAATGTAATCCATTATTATTATTCAAATCAATGCCATAAAGTCTATCCACCTTTACAAGATCCATTGTGACAGCAAGAACACTGACAATGACTGACAGGCAGTAGAACCACGTCATCACAGAGAGCTCCATGAAGTGGTTGAGGTCTACCAGCAGCAGTGATATTGTGAGCTCCTGGACAGACACAGGGTTAAACACTGAGGCTTGATCTTCTGTCAGACCCTTTGAATTCCTCAATGTGACCCCCCCCCCCATCCACCCAAAAATAACACTGAAAGAAAGTTGCCAACCCCAGCTTTAAATATTAATTTGACTGTATGGAACGGTCGTGTGGCTAGTAAAATTATCTATCTATCTTCATTAAAGGTAGCAAATCTAATTTCTTGGCATTTGTGTCATCATGGATTATGTTACAAATTATCTACTCAACTGGTTTACTTCATTTAATGGTAGAAAAGACAATACATACAACCAACTTGATTGAAAATTCGAAAAGTGATTTGGTGATGTCTTATTGTTTATAAACGTCTAATAATAACAATAATTTACAATGATATACCACCTTTACAGAGCTCAAGGTGTCTTAATATCATTATAACACAAGCAGCAACAATCACAAGATGAAAACACAACGAGACAGGAATGACTCAGAAGGAGAGATCGACAGAGAGGTAACATGAACGAAGACACAAGTCTTTATATGACATGTGAAGGATGTGATGGAGGAATTGTCTTGCATGCTGTGTGGGTGTGAGTTCCAACAGTTCTTCACCTGTATTAATGCTTACAAGATTATAACATGGAATAATGAACACAGAGTCTATGAAAGTTAATCCATTCTATATTACCCTGTTGCTACCATGTCCTCTCAACACACCACATACACATCTATCTACACATCTTTATATTACTGTGATTTAACAGCGTTTTAAAGTTCTAACAGTATCAGAACATATTTAGCACAGTACATTTGCTGGTGGAATCTAGAATCATCTTTTTGTGCTTTTTAAATTGAAGCTGTATAACTTTTAGTTTTAGTTGCCAGCTCAGTGTTTTTGTCACACAGGTGACAGCCAATGTCCCTTTAAATACAGTACAGGTGTCCTTTACAAGGGTGAAAAATGCTTTACATGTAAAAGCATTTGTGCAGCTTTGACATTAGCAATGCCAAAATATCAATTATCAGACTACTCAAGACTACTTCACCACAATGACACGGAATAAAACCTTTCCAGACATACTCAGACACTGTAACTCACCATGCTGTAAAAGATCTATACAACATCCGTTTACAATCATCAAATCTACTAGAATGATATGAAATACTGAACGACACTGAAGCTTTGCAATGTTAACAAACTTATCATCCTTGTATTGTTCCTACCATGTTTGAACCTCACATGAAAATACATGTCTTCTAACACTGGTGCAGAAATTTGCTTCTCCAGCCTAAAAACAAGAGCTTGCAAAATAAGGGGAATTAATGCTTGACCTTTCACATTTTTCCACAACTATTGTGTTAGAGGTGTGATTTGACTGATGACTGGTTTAAAACTCTGCCATGCTGTGTAAAATGTGTGAAGTGAGCAGCTTGCAGGAGATATGGCTGTCACAGGTCCTGTTTCAATGCAAGAGGCCTTCAACCCTGCTGGTATGAGGACCTCAAAGCCAAGAAGACACAAGATGAGGTGAGGAGATGAGTTCGGTGTCTGTGTCCAGTGTCTGTGCCGTTGCTACTCCTGGTGGCTGCTTCATCTTTATGAAGAGACTGTGCTGACAGAATGTGCTGGTCTCCCGCTGGCCTGTCCCCTCTTCTTGTAGTTCTTGTAGTAGATGTAGAGGGCTGTCAGGGGCACACAGCTGACCGGGGAGACCAGGAGCAGGCCAATACAAGCTTGAGCATAGACAGGATATTCAGTTTCCACAGACTTACCCTAAGGGAAAATGGGGATGGTTAAGGTTAACGTCCACCTTAAACTTAATGAACAACTTACAAATGTGGTTGAAATGTATATCCATTATCATTTATCCAGTTTATCACCATCATACTCTCCTCTTGAAACCATGTCTGGAACAATGTATGGAGCAACTGGGTGTGAGCAATAAATTAGAGCCAGACGAGAAAATAACATTATCCCTCACCAGGTCTTTGTCCCATGCTCGGTAGGTGGGTGTCCCTCCCTGGATGTAGCTGACAATGTAGAAGAGGAACAGGGCAATGAGGATGAGTGGACTGACTGCAATCCACATGCTTTTCCAGTACCAATTAGGTTTATGACCCAGCATGTCCTCGATGTCTTTTTCAAACCTAGGGAAATTAATGACAATGAATGAAATGTAATGAATTTATAGATTTCTTATTGTCTATAAAAGGATATTGCTATGTCCCCTCCTCTTGACAACAGCTAGTGCAGCACACATTCTGCAGCTGAAATGGTGGCTAATCTAATGGCATTTCTAATCTCATGGCACTTCTAATGACACTTCTAATCTAATGACACTTCTAATCTAATGACACTTCTAATCTAATGACACTTCTACCAATAGCAGTGTGAAGTTTTGTTTAGACAGACACTGAAAATTTGAAAACCTTTCTGAAAATGTGGCAGCCTTACCTAGAGTACATAGGCACATAACTGATGTCACCATAGTGATCATTTCTGGTTAGCCAAAAGGCCTCTTTAAAGGATATAACCCCGTGTTAGTGCAGTGTCTCTGTATTTAAATCTATGCGCTGAACTTTTTTCCCCCTGTCTTCTGTTTATAGGAGGGGTAGGGAATTGTTTTTGTTTTTTTTGTTTTTTTTGTGTGTGTGTTTTTTGTGTTCTATGATTGTTAAAATTGATTTGAAAAATAAAATATTCCAAAAAACAAGGACAAATATATTGTATGAATGGAAGAGTCATAGGTTTCTGCAAATCTATTAATGGAATTTACAGCTGGTAGAAACTCCAGCTCACTGCTTGTGCAGATTTCTGAGGGCACCACGGAAGCAAGGATTATCCTTTTCTGTGACACATACAGACTGCTGTGGGAGGGTGGGGCCTGGTTGTGGAGCTGATCATTACATTACATTACATTAGTCATTTAGCCGACGCTTTTATCATCCCCTGACTAGTACAATTTATTTGTTGAATGGGAGCTTAGGGGATGGAGAACATGGCGTCAGTGAGCTCAGCCAATGGAACAAAATGGTTTGACAGTAGGAGAGCAGAAACTGGGACCAAGAGGGGGCAAAACCTCTACTGGTTTTTGCCATGGAAGACCAGGTAGTGGAGCTGTCAAGAGATGAACCAGGGCCATCTCCATGGGATGAATATTTTTTAATTTTAGCCCATTGTGTATGGAGTTTGCCTGTTCTTCTCGTGTTAGTGTGGATAGTCCCCTGGGGTCTGATATATAAAACTTTGTATAGATTCCAGTCAAAAAGAAAAAAAAATACAGTAGTATATTCCATTGCCTACCAACACTGGGATCGTCGGTTCGAATCCCCGTGTTACCTCCAGCTTGGTCGGGCGTCCCTACAGGCACAATTGGCTATATCTGTGGGTGGGAAACTGGATGTGGGTATGTGTCCTGGTCGCTGCACTAGCGCCTCCTCTGGTCAGTCGGGGTGCCTGTTCAGGGGGGAGGGGGAACTGGGGGGAATAGCGTGATCCTCCCACATGCTACTTCCCCCTTGTGAAACTCCTCACTGTCAGATGAAAAGAAGCGGCTGGCGACTCCACATGTATCAGAGAAAGCATGTGGAAGTCTTCAGCCCTCCCCGGATTGGCAGAGGGGGTGGAGCGGCGACCAGGACGGCTCGGATGAGTGGGGTAATTGGCCAAGTACAACTGGGGAGAAAAATGCATATGTACAAACTAGAAAACTGTATGTTTAAAAAAAATCCGGATTTATAAAATGGTGTACACTGAATCCTGCAATGTTTCCCTTTATGAATCCCAAATCAACACATACTCGAGCCCCTGTCCCACCTTGTTACTGCCCAAAAGTTTTCAAAAAGGGATGTCGAAGCGCCCTCAAATTCAAATGCCCACTTTTTTCAGTATGTTCTCTGTTTCCCAGGGGTCACCACAGCAGATTTGATCGTTTCCATTGGTACGCTGTGAGGTAACAGCACCAACGGCGGTCATTGTTAACCTGGGCCTTGATCAATCCGGTATGGTCTTGTCAATCCCCATAATGATTTGGCAAAATTTTTACATCGGATGCCCTTCCTGACACATGCACTAGCCCTATGGATGGGGGCACAGGTAAAGCACTGGATGCCATCCCAGCATTGTGAACAGAAACCTAAATAAGCACAATTTCACAGAAATGTGAAATAGACATGCTGGTTGATGAAGTCGGGGCCAGGAAAAAAATGTATTTAGTGGTTTTATATTCAACAAACAGCAAATGTCTTGAGTGGCAAAATGTCATAAAAGTGGTAAATACGGCCAGCTCTGAGCCTCACACTCTTAATGAGTTAAATAAATTACATCACAGACATTAAAGTCATGATGGAATTGACTGATGGACCACGATTCTCAGTATTAGGCAATAGTCAAATAAGCAGCAAATGATGCTGTCCGCTACACTGGTAGAGAAACTGTGGGGTAAGAGGTTAGGAGTGCAAAGGCTTCTGCAACGTTTTTGGGATGTTTAATGTGTTTGAAAATCAGTCTTAATGAAATCCGCTTTCTGCTTACAGACTATAAAATAGTTTGATTTCAAATGTGTTCGATTCTTTCTTCAGTAACAAGATACCCCAAAATGAATAGATTAATATATATGTTGCATGAACTTTTTTTTTTCATTAGCATATGCATTGAGTTATTGCCACAGCACTGTAAAAATTTCAACATAGTCAAAGGCCAATAATAATCAGAGAACTGGGGCATAAATTCAGCATGACTAATAAGAGATGATAGTGGCAATAAAATGGAAACCTTCTTGTGACGAATCATTTTCCCATGATTCATGGGAACCGTTTCCGCTTCTGATGTGAGAAGATGGCGGTGCGAATTGATGTTTGCAGCAGCCTCACCCAGTAGCAGTGTGGGAAGACGGAGGCATGAACTTATGTTTGTGGCAGCCTCATCCAGTACCGTCCTTGCAGTGTCTTTGTCTACGTCTGTGTCTAAGTTTGTTTTGTCTTCGTTTGATGGCTAGGAGAGCTGGTACTGGATCGGCTGGGAGAGCCTGGTCTGCTGCGTTCTGTGGGCCTAGGGACCACGGCCCTGATCGGAGCTGTGCCCTAAGAGGTAACACCAAGGACGGTCTGACAGGATGCAGAAGCAGGGCAGGCTAAGCTAACTGCTAGTCGACTGGAAGTTCCGATAACACCAAGGGCGGCAGCCTCGCCTAGCGTTGACTGTGTTTTAGTGTCATGTGGAGTGCAGGGAGGTGTGTCGAAGGTGTCTGGCTGGGAGAACTGGCGTTGGATCGGCTGGAGGAGCCTGGTCTGCTGTGTCCGGTGGGCCCAGGGACCACGGCCCTACTGGAGCTGCGTCCAAGGAAGAAACACCGAGGGCGCTCTGACAGGATGCAGAAGCGGGGCAGGATAAGCTAACTGCTAGCCCATGCAGACCGGCAGTTCCGACAGTCATCCTGGCTGGCGTTCGTTCCCTGGACAGTGGAATTTTTGGACTGTGTTAACTGTTTGTGTGTGTGATTTTGTTTTTTGTTTTGTTTTTTGCTTTGTTCTCTGTTTTTGGTGGTGTCATTTTTGGGAAATTTTGGATGTGTGTTTTTGTTTTTTGTGTCGCACTGCTGTGGGCTGGGGGAAACGGAATTTCGTTTCTTTTGTGTATGCAATTACATGAAAGAAATGACAATAAATTGTTCCTGTTCCTGTTATTTTTACCTATAGCGGGTCTATAAATGCTCTCTGGCAGTGATTCAAAATGTCTGCCCACAGATCATTGAAAACATAGCCTACCTCAGCGCAACAATGCTGAAATCCAATGGAACTGATCAGACAGTTGGTAATGGCTTCCTGTTTTTATTACAGTTCTCAGCAGCTAATAGCCACGACTACCACAACACTGAAGAACCAAATTAAACAGGTAACAAAAACAATAAGTTAGTAAAGCTGAGAAAATGGAGAGCTCTAGATAAAAGTCCAGCAAAACTTAATCACCAGTAAGACCAATAGAAGCAGACATTTTGATAGAAAAGCAAAGAGGCTCCACAGGGCTGTCATACTGTTGCTGTCAAACTCAATATAACTTTGTTGGATAAAAAAATGTAAGGTAAACTAACATGATGGGAACCTCCTAAATGCAGTAGAACACACAGACAGACATACCTCTTTATGCCATAGATGTAACTGACAGTGATGACCTCTATGAGAACGATGAAGAGCAGAGAGAAACTGGCAGCATAGTCATTGAATATTGTAAACCAATAGTTTCCAGAACGAGTGGTGAACACCAAGCCAAGCAGCAGACAGAGCAGACACACCAAACCTGCCGGATGACAGAATAATTATTATACCTTATGGAATTGCAGGCACACAAAGCCACTGTCAATACACATTCATATCATTACATTTTCACTACAAAGCAATGCAGGGCTTCATCAAAAATATGATTATCAATTGCTTGATTACATGGAAATTTCCCACATTAGACAGATAGACAGACAAACAGAGAGGAAGCAGGAGAGACAGACAGGGAACAGACAGTGAAACAGACAGAGAGACAGTGAGACAGAAAGATGGACAGCGAGACAGACAGACAGTGAGACAGACAGACAGACAGACAGACGGACAGACATCCAGGCAGAGACAGAGACAGCAAGACAGACAGACAGTGAGACAGACTGACAGCGATACAGACAGAGACAGACAGAGATTGATAATTCAACCATATTATTAAAACTTTTTTGCAGTGGGGGATTTTCAAAGTCATCGATGAAATTTATAGATTTGCACATGTAACAGAGATGAGAATTAAATGTTGTAAACTTGCTGAAGTTCGGCAAAATATATTAAGTCATTGTTCTTTATATATTGAGTTTTTCTTGTACTCCCCTGTTGACATATATGAAATAAGTGTGCTCTCAATTGTAGAAGTAAATATATTTTTGTATTAACACAGTCAAACTTAATGAGTACATACAGGTACTGTATGATGGACAATGATAACAGCCAATGAAATGCACTGAGATTGACATGTGGTCTGTGCGTATATAAAAGTGTGCATCTGTCAATAAAGTTTCTCTTTCTACGCTGATTCCGGTAAGAGCAGAACTGACGCCCCACTGTGTATTTATTCCTCCGTAAAGTTAACATTTATTTCGGTCTAGCACTGGGTATACACGCCAGAATCGCTGAACAATTCAACTCTGACAACAGGTTATGGGCCCAGTTACCCAGAGATAGTTATCAAGTGATTTGCCGCTGAGAGAAATATCGCAACGTACCGCGTGTGTCGGTTAGCAAGCTAGCACCATGAGTAGAAGGGTTGCCGAGTCAAATAGCAGGGGCGAAAGACCCAGGATGGAAAGATAGAGTAGCCGTTGGTCTCGACTAGTCTTTGACGGAAATTAAAAGAACTATGAACTGTGGGAGACGAAATTTTTTGGCCATCTTCGGTTACAAGGGCGAAAGGACACTATTTTAAATGAGCCTACCGACGATGATGGACGGGCAGTAGATGGAGCGAAAAATGCTGAGGTATATGCGGAGCTAATCCAGTTTCTGGATGACACAAGTTTGTCTCTGGTAATGCAGGAAGCAGCGGACGATGGGCGCCTGTATACAGAACTGACTTCACTTCAAAAGTCGAGCAGTGAGAGTGTGACTGAATACGTTATACGTACAGAGACAGCCATCACCGCATTGAGAAACGCTGGTGAGACCAGTGGCACCCCCAAGGGGTAGCCATGGCCACCCTGATACTATCCCTGGCCACCCCGCTGGCCCGCCCCGCCACAAGTCGCTTATGCAGTTTTCAACTAGCCTATACAGTATACTACAACAGCATAATAGAATTTCTGAAATTCAGTCATGGCTGTTGGTTTTGGTGTGCCCCCCCGAGTTTCAGCCCATTTGGCCACCCCTATGAAAAATTTCTGGGGGCGCCACTGGGTGAGACATTGAGTGATAAAACTATACGGCCTTAATTGTTAATGAATTCAATGATTTTTTGATGGTGTGGTCCTGGTTTGACTGGGGAGATTGCAAGCACTGGCTGTAGAAATGACGTGGCAAGTAAAGATGTACAGCTAAAAGAATCTTTGTTTTTAAAGCGAACAGATGAAAAATAAATTACTGACATTGTCAAAAGATTTAAGAGTAAGAAGTCAACAGACTGCAATGGTATTGAAATGTCACTAGTTAAATATATTATTGAGTGTGTGGTGAAACCTCTTTCATATATATGTAATCAATCTCTGAAAAACTGGTGTTTTTCAATGTAAAATGAAACAGCTAAAGTCATACCCATATAAAAGGCTGGAGATAGACACACACTCTCAAATTACAGACCCGTTTCTTTGCTTTCACAATTCTCTAAAATACTGGAAAAAATATTCTACTCAAGGTTGGATGACTTTATCACAAAACATAATGTACTGTGTGAACAGTATGGATTTAGAACCAATAGGACTACATCATATGCACTCACTGATTTTGCGATAGAGATAACAACTGGTATAGAAAAGAAAGAATATGCTGTAGGAGTATTCTTAGATCTAAAAAAAGCATTTGATATGGTTGACCATGACTTATTATTAATAAAACTACAAAAATATGGAATCAGAGGAGTAGCTCTTTCTTGGCTATCCAGTTACCTAAATAATAGGAACCATTATGTGCAAATTAATAATTATAAATCACAATTAATGATGGTTAAGTGTGGAGTTCCTCGAGGCTCAGTGTTGGGGCCATTGTTGTTTATTTTGTACATTAATAATATATGTGAGGTTTCAAAAGCACTAAAAATAATTTTATTTGCAGATGACACAAACCTAATTTGCAGTGGGGACAACTTGGAACAACTTTTGGATACAGCGGGAAATGAACTGAAGAAACTAAAGAGTTGGTTTGGTTCAAATAAACTAACACTAAATCTAAGCTAAACGAAATTCATAATATTTGGGAATCGGTCAACAAACTCAAACAAGAAGCTCATGATAAATGATGTAGAAATCAAAAAAGTGTCAGAAATCAAATTTCTTGGAGTAATAATAGACAATAAATTATGTTGGAAACCACATATAAAGTATATTAAAGCAAAAATATCAAAGTCAATTGCAATACTATAGAAAGCCAAATATCTCCTGCATCAACCAGCACTATACACCTTGTACTGCCCCTTCATACTTCCATACATCACCTACTGTGTGGAAGTGTGGGGGAACACATACAAAACAAACAGATCCAATTTTCATCCTTCAAAAAAGAGCCATAAGAATTGTAAACAAAACCACTTACAGAGAGCCTACAAACCCACTCTTTATCAAACTGAAAGCACTAAAATTTAAGGATTTGGTTCACTTCAAAACAATTCAAATCATGTACAGAGTAAAAAATCAGCAGTTACCAAACAGTGTCCAAAAGTTGTTCCAAAGGAGGGGAAGTAAACACGGTATCATTGGAATATGTATATTAAAAAAAACAACTAGTGAGGACAAATGCAAAACTTCACCGTATATCCATCAAAGGAGTCAATATATGGAACAACTGTACAAAAGATATGAAGATGTGTACATCAATAAGTAAGTTTAAACAACTCTTTAAAAACAACATATTGAATAGATATAGGATGGCTGAACAAAGAGGGCTGGAAAAACATGACATGATACATGACGTGTAAGTTCCCTTGTTTGACTTGTACTGTTTTGTTTATTTTGATCTCTATGCATTGGCATTTCTTTTCTTTTTTTCCACTTTTGTTTTGTCTTGAAAGTTTTGTTTTGGTTTGATTGATAAAGTATAAGAAAGGGGTAGGACCAGAAAAGTTATTTACTTCATGCTACGCCCTTTTCGAACATGGTCTAGTTATTACTTGTGTTGTTATGGAGAGTTTGCAAAATATGTTCACTATTATTTCCATTTGTTCTCGTATTCCTGCCTGTGTACTTTATTTTTTTTTACTTTAGCATGTTCGAAATAAACGAAACCATAAACTCCATAAACTCCATGGGCTGTTAGTAGCAATGATTTTGAAGGGACTACCAGAATCATTCAAACCGTTCGCTATTCATGTCACGCAAAGTGGTGTGACGATGCCTTTTGCTGAATTCAAAACCACACTACGGAGCTACGAGGACACTGAGAAAATGTGTGCAACAGCATCCGACGACAACATCATGAAGGCGCGAGCGCAGCCGAGTGCGAGACCCACTCTGGCGAGTGATGGTGATCGGGGAGCCGAGAGTGCGGACATAGTGTGCTTCAGATGTGGCCTGAAAGGACGCAAAGCCAGAGCATGTCAACGCAAGCAGTGGTGTAGTCAGTGCAAAAGCACCACACATCGGGACGCAACCTGCAGATGGAGACAGCGGCGGGACGACGCGCGACAAGCGTCCGAGGAGGCGAGCAACAAGGCATACGCATTCCTGACGAGCGACGAGGACGCGGAGATCCAGCCAGGGCGCGGTGTCAAGATGAGAGGTCTGATGGTGGACACGGGAGCAACTTCACATACCATCACAGATATAGCAAAGCTCAAGACATTCGACGACAGGTTCCAGGCCGAGACACACTGCGTGGAGTTGGCTGATTACACAATGAGCAATGGACTCGCAGAGCGCAGAGGAGACGCGGAGGTGTGCTTGATCGACAGCAGAGGGCGACGCCACAACACGACGCTGAGACAGGCATTGTAAATCCCCTCATACCCGCAGGACATCTTTTCTGTGAAAGCAGCTACTGCCAGCGGAGCGACCGTAATCTTCAGCGAAGGAAAGAAAGTTCTACGAGACAGAGACAGTACACAATTCCACATTCATGAGCATAACAGACTATACTGCTTGCACACAGTAAATGATGAATGTGAATACCAATGTAAAGCGCGTTTTGATATACAGACATGGTATGAGATTCTAGGGCACTGTAATTACGATGATATTCAGAAATTACAAAATGTTGTTGATGGTATGACAATCAAGGGCAAAGTAGACAAACCTACCCTACATTGCGAAGTGTGCACTCAGGGAAAATGTATCCAAACTAGGAATAGGGAGCCTGATGTGAGAGCCAAAGCAGCTCTAGAGTTGGTACACACAGATCTAGCAGGACCAATAGTTCCAGAGTCCAGAGGCGGGTATAGATTTGCATTATTATTCACTGATGATTATTCCAGTGCAGTGTTCGTGTACTTTCTAAAAAAATAAGAGTGACACAGTGCAAGCAACAGAGAAGTTTCTTGCTGACACAGCCCCATACGGGAAAATTAAATGTATCAGATCTGACAATGGCACAGAATTCATGGGAAAGAATTACCAGGCACTACTCAGCAGAAATGCAATTAGGCATGAGACCTCAGCACCATACTCACCACACAAGAATGGTACAGCTGAGCGAAACTGGCGAACCCTGTTTGACATAGAGAGGTGTATGCTAATAGAGAGCGAGTCGCCAAAAGTATTATGGACCTATGGAGTGCAGACAGCAGCTGTAGTGAGGAACAGATGCTTTTGCAATCGCACAAAACAGACACCTTACTTAATGTTGACAGAAAAACGGCCTAACATTTCTAGGATGCAAAAGTTTGGGTCAGTGTGTTACGCCTATAAGCATGACAAGAGAAAACTAGACTCGAGGTGTGAGAAAGGAATCTTTGTCGAGTACGACAAGAATAGCCCAGCTTACATGGTCTATTATCCCGACAATGGGAAAGTGCAGAAGCACAGACTGGTTAAGTTTGTGACAAAAACGATTACAGAGCAGCAGACACAGACTGACATGACACCTGATGACGATGACGTCGAGGTGCAGAATAGGGCTAGCAAGACCAGGCAAATACAGACACTAGTCCAGGATGTACTCAGAGCAAGGTCCCAGTAACTAGGCCTGAGGTGAACAGCCAAACACAGATGGGCGAGCCCAGCCATGAGCCTACACGACACCCTCCTAGAGCGAGTAAGAAACCAGGTTATTTAACTGAATATGTATTTGACGAGGCGAGTGATGATTAGGTACCGATGAACATAGGTTACTGTTACAGACTGGTGTGTAATGTACCCCTAACATTCAGGGAAACGGTAACCTCAACTAACTCAAAGGAATGGATTAATGCAATGGATGACGAAATGCAATCGCTCAGAGAAAATGACACATTTACCCTGACCAATTTACCTGAGGGTAAGAATGCAGTGGGGGGTAGATGGGTATATGCGATTAAGAACGATGTTGATGGATCTGACAAATACAAGGCATGGTATGTAGTTAAGGGATACAGTCAAAAGATGGGTGTAGACTATGAGGAGACATTTTCTCCTACTGCTAACTTGACCAGTATCAGAGTGTTGATGCAAAAAGCAGCGCAGGAAAACCCGATTTTACATCAGATGGATGTCAAAACTGCCTACCTACATGCACCAATAGATTGCGAAATTTTCATGGAACAACCAGAGGGTTACGAGCCGAAATCTAGTACAAATGAAAAGTTGGTGTATAAGCTAGAAAAGTCATTATATGGGTTAAAACAGTCAGATAGGAACTGGAACAAAATGTTGCATGAGTGTCTGAGCAAAAATTAGTTTTTGCAAAATCCAGCTGATCATTGTGTTTACACAAGGGAAACAGAAAATGAGAAAGTGATAATTATAATATGGGTTGATGACTTGATTATTGCTGCCATTGATGAAAATGCACTGAAGGTTGTAAAGGAGATGCTCACAGCAAAATTCAAGATGAAAGACTTGGGTAAACTGAAACATTTTCTTGGTATCGATTTTGACCAGTGTGATAAAATGTGTGAAAATGTCACAGAAGAGGTATGTGGAAAAAATACCAGAACGGTTTGATATGCAATATTGTAAACCTAGAGCAACACCCTGTGAACAAAAATTGAACTACACTAATGATGCAGAAATGTTGAGTGATGCCAGAAAATACAGAGATAGTAGGTAGCCTAATCTATCTGACTACATGTACGAGACCCGATCTAAGTTTTGTAGTAAGTAAACTGTCACAGTACTTTACTGAGCCAACAGAAGAGCAATGGATTACTGTAAAACATGTACTGAGATATCTGAAAGGCAAAGAGTTGTGTTACAGGAAATGTGACGATGAGAAGCTGTGGCTACAAGCGTACAATGATGCAGATTGGGCGGCTGACGTAACTGACAGATGCAGCACAACTGGTTATTGTATAAGCCAAAATGAAAACGGTCCTTTGGTTTCTTGGAAAACCAAAAAGCAGTCCACTGTTGCACTGTCTACTTGTGAGGCAGAGTATATGGCGTTAGCCGCAACTACACGAGTGTATGCACCTAGTACAACTACTAGACGGTATTGATAGATGCCAGTACGGACCACCTAAGGTCTATGAGGATAACCAAGGCGCAATAGCGTTGGCAAAGAATCCTGTAAGCAGACAGAGATGTAAGCACGTTGACATAAAGTATCACTTTGTAAGGTCAACTGTGAATGATGGAAAAATAAGTCTGGAGTATTGCCCAACAGACCAGATGGTAGCAGATGTGATGATGAAACCCGCATCAAAAATTAAGTTTGCAACGTTTATGTTTGGAGAGTTACCAGGTAAGTGAAAGGTTACATGATGCGAGGCAGAAAATCTTATGATGTTTTGAGTTAAGAAGATGAACAACATGAGAGCAAGTGGGGGTGCTGACATATATGAAATAAGTGTGCTCTCAATTGTAGAAGTAAATCTATATTTTTGTATTAACACAGGCAAACTTAATGAGTACATAAGGGTACTGTATGATGGACAATGATAACAGCCGATGAAACGCGCTGAGATTGACTCGTGGTCTGTGCGTATATAACAGCGTGCATCTGTCAATGAACTTCTCTTTCTACGTTGATTCCGGTAAGAGAAGAAATGCCGCCCCACTGTTATTTATTCCTCCGTAAAGTTAACATTTATTTCGGTCAAGCACTGGGTATACACGCCAGAATCGCTGAACAATTCAACTCTGACAACATCCCCATATAGCTTGTTTGCATATGACGCGCGAACTGTAGGTGGAGGACAGGAAGTGATTTTCTGCATAAGAAGCACCATCACAAACTCTCAAAATGCCGGTTGTTCACATCGATTAAACCGAGAAACTACGAGGAGTGTTTATCGAGTACCAAAAGCTGTTGTTCGTAAGGGGTGGAAATACAAGAAACCGACCGAAAACGCCGGAAAAAATGGCTTGCGAACCGTCGTCTGCGGTCGGGAGGAGCGGGATCAGATAACTACTGCCTCGATAGCAAGGCAAGTCTTTCAATTCAGTTAAAAAAAGCACTTTTCATAACATGAGGATCATGTCCAACCTATATTACCTTCTGTTTATACCTTTCTCTAATAATATCGTCTAAACTAGCACAGTTCGGGCTGAACTAGCTCCATCTCGTCCATTCTCCTTTTCACTTCCTGCCCACCGTCTGAATCTCGCGCGTCATCCGAATAACGTGACTGCAAACAAGCTATTCAAACCTGGCATCTTTTACTTAGCACCTCCTAGTGGTGACGTTTGTGGTCACTTGCATTACGTAACGGCTCTGTCCTTCGTCACCCGACGGCGACAGAGTTGGTATGTTGTCCTTAAGAGCTCACTCCTAATATGGCTAAAAAAAGTGTTCTAAAATTGATAAAAGTGCACTCCAGTTACGGCAGTCGTTATAAATGTATGCACAATATTTTTCCATGCTCTATATTTTTTTGTGTTTCTTTGTTAAACTTCACGAAACGTTCACTCAAGCTAATGAAGCGTGTAATGGCCGCCATTGTTCTCCGCTAGCTAACGTTTAACCAAAGAGCTTAGATAACCTGAGCGGACACTCGGTGGTTTTTCTGTAACAGTCTGAAGAGGGCGCTAACGTAGCGATTCCGTCATTATGGACGGAAATCTGGAGAAATCTCAAAGTCAGTCAGTCAGCATGAAGACTAACGTCAAATAGCCGCGGATTCCATTGAAAGAAATAAAAAGTCGAAAACAGAGTTCAGCTATTAACTGTCAGAACTATCCGATGTCTATCTATCGGCAGCATTGACTAAAATATGTCAGAACTATCCCATGTTAGTCCCCCCGAGGGTGTCCTTCCAGTGTGTGCTGGACCTGCTGAGTGTGGTGGCGCCACCGATATCAGCGTCTGGAATGGATCATGATGGCAGTGTACTGGTTTATAGCTGGGTATATTGGCAGTAAGGTTGTACAGAAGTATAGTACTGGTGGTCACTGTGAAGAGCGTAACATCTTGACCACAGATGTCCCTGACGATCCACAGTACACATTTCTAAGCTACAAACAGTACACTGATCTCAACCTAGGAGAGAAGGGCCTTAAAGTGCCCAGCCTGGCACTGGCTGATCTAATCACAGCCCTGGAAAGTAATTTCAGAAAGAACATTACGTCAGTTATCCACCGAGATGGCCTGGGGGGGGGGGGGTTATTTACCAGTAGCATGCGGGTTGTGAGTGAGTGCAACAGAGTGGTGTGTGACAGGAAGAAGTCATCTACATGATCAAGTTGTTCTTACACATCAGAATCCATCATATCCTGCGGGAGGACAACCGCCGCATCTCTCAGCCAAACCAGAAGAGAAACAGAAAATTTCTCAAAAATCAGTCATCAATGGAGATAGATGGGTAGATTTTTTTTAACTGTGCAAGAACATAACAGACAATACCAAGTGAACAGTAACGAACACTTAAGGACTGTTATTATTGTATTTTGTTTTGTGTTTATTATGTATGTATATGTTACGGGTAATGTGAAAAAACGGTTAATGTGCAAACTACCCGGTTAATGTGCAGATTACCCAACGGGGCGGTTAATGTGCACATTACCCACTTACAATGCCTATCGATATTTTGATATTTAAATCAGCAATAGGCCTTTAGCCTAATGACTCATGAAGTGAGGCCATCTGAGGAATCACAAGTTGTGGTAAATGAAAGAACAGACGTTGGCCATGTCATTCTGTCTTTAGATCAACGTTTTCCCCCACTTGTATAACTAGGCTATTTGTTACGTCTCGCCGCTCCACACCCGCTCTGCAGTGTAACCTTGGCCAAGGCTCAACGTCTCCCCGCTCCACACCCGCTCTGCAGTGTAAGCGTACCCGGAGCTCTGCCAACTCCACCTGATGCCTGTTTCCTCGTTACCCCTCCACTCACCTGTTGGCAATCACCTCCCTATATCTGGCTGTGTCACTCTCAGCTTGTTGCCAGTTCGTGCCGTTCCCTGGGAGAGTACTTGTGCTTGTCCTGCTCATCGAAGTTTGTTTACTTACCTGGATCTTCCCTGGAGATTTCTCTGTTGGACCTTCCTCGTTGCTCCCCTTCCCCTGTGCGCTGCTTTCCGTTTACGAAGAGGATTTCTTCACTCCAGCGTTGCTGTGATTTTCCGTTCTCCTTTGGTATCCTCCTGTTTACCCCCCCCCTCCTGCCTGGATTAAGGGCCGACTCCACTGTTCCCGGATTAAAGGGCGACTCCACGGTTCCCGGCTTAAAGGTGGACTTCGCGTTTCCTGGTGAAAGTGGACTTCCTGAGTTTTCTCTTCAATAAATTAGCCTGTTGGTCCCGCTATATTGTGCCTTCTGTGTTTGTGCTCTTGGGGTCGGGTGCAAACCCTAACAGTACGAACTGGCCATGACGACCCCAGCCAGCACAGACGGCACACCCACAGCCAATCCGGTGCAAGCAGCCCTAGTAAAACAAATTCAGATTACCAACGCCCATTCCCAGCAATTACAAGAGGCTTCGGGTGCTGTGCAGGGTCTCCAGTCTCAAGTTCAACCCCTGCAAGCTTCTGTGGAAGCTTTAGCTGTCCAGCAGGCGGCGATGGCGAGTCAGCAGGCAGAGATCATGCAACAACTGCAGACCATTTCAGCAGCTCTTGCCAACCAGCAGCTGAACCAGCCTGTACCGCCAGCAAGTGCGCCCCCTGTGGCCGCCGCTCCAGTAGATCCTCCGGTTCCTGTTTATTTACCCCGTGGAACCATCATTACCAGTCCACGCCCATTTGACGGTAACTTTGAAACTTGCTCTACCTTCATTATGCAGTGTGAGCTTGTTTTCACACACCAGCCCACCGTGTTCTCCAGTGATGCTGTTAAGATCGCTTACGTGACCAACCTGCTCAGTGGTCGAGCAGCGCAGTGGGCTACGTCTTCTTGGTCCATGGGGGCCAGCTACTGTAACTCTTATAGAGACTTTGTCGCAGAGCTACGTAAGGTTTTCCACCATCCGGTAAGCGGTCGGGATTCTGACTCACGACTGAATAACATCCAGCAGGGCGGCGCCAGCGTCACAGATTACTCCGTCGACTTCCGCCTGGCTGCCGCTGAGAGCGGATGGAATGACCAGGCCCTGCGTGCCACTTTTCGTAGAGGATTGAGCGAGGCGGTGAAGGATCAACTTGCTACCCGAGAAGAACCCTCATCTCTGGATGACCTCATTGCTCTCGCTATCCGCATTGATGGACGTATCCGGGAGAGAAAGCGTGAGAAGGCCTTGCGTGGAACTTCCTTCAATCCCAGAACTACCTCTGCGTCAGACCGAACCGCTGTTCCCGTTTCCCCGGCCAATCCCTCCTCTGACTCTTTCGCGACAACGCCACCTGGGGATGTAGAAGAGCGGATGGAGGTAGGACGTGCTAGACTTATTCCTGCTGAACGGGAGAGCCGATTCAAGGCAGGTCTTTGCCTGTACTGTGGTCTTAAGGGGCACCGACTCCGCGACTGTCCCTCACGACCAAAAGATTAGGCTTACCAGGGCCAAGGGAGATCCTAGTAAGCCGCCTTTCCTTCTCCCGTGGGTCCGAATCTCGCGGCCATCTTGTTCCTATTGCCTTAGTCTGGGCGGGCCAGAGACTTTCCCTTGGAGCCCTGATTGATTCCGGAGCAGATGATAGTTTTATGGACCTTGACTTTGCCTCGCAGGCAGACATTCCCCTTGAGTCTCTTGGGACCCCCATTGATGCGTTTGCCTTGGATGACCGGAGATTAGCCTGTATCACACAGCGGACCGTCCCCGTTACTCTCACCGTTGCAGGTAACCACACAGAGACAATGCAATTTTACATCATACGTTCCCCGCTTAATCCAGTTATCTTGGGACGCCCCTGGCTCAGACACCATGAACTCCACATCTCTTGGTCCACAGGCACAGTCCTTGGATGGGGCTCTACTTGCCATGCCCAATGCCTTCGTGCAGCTCCTAGTGCTACGCCTTTGAGCTCGCCTACTCCCCTGCCTCCTGATCTCTCCTCCGTGCCCCCTGTGTATCATGACCTTGGTGAGGTATTTAGCAAGACCCGTGCTAAGTCACTCCCGCCTCACCGCCCGTATGATTGCGCCATTGATCTCCGTCCTGGGGCTACTCTTCCCAGTAGCCGCCTCTACAACTTGTCACTCCCTGAGAAGGCGACCATGGATGAGTACATTACCGAGTCCCTTGCTGCAGGTCTCATCAAGCCCTCGTCTTCCTCTGTTGCTGCAGGGTTCTTTTTTGTGAAGAAGAAGGACGGGGGACTTCGACCTTGTATTGACTACCGGCAACTGAACGCAATCACCATTAAGAACAAGTACCCGCTTCCACTTATGAGTTCGACTTTTGAGCCTCTCTCACAGGCGACCATCTTCACCAAGCTAGACCTGAGGAGCGCTTACCACCTCGTGCGAATCAGGGAGGGCGATGAGTGGAAGACCGCCTTCAAAACACCCCGAGGCCACTATGAGTACTTGGTGATGCCGTTCGGACTCACAAACGCACCAGCAGTGTTTCAGGCGTTTATGAACGACGTACTCCGTGACATGTTGGATGTGTTTGTCGTCGTTTACCTGGACGACATCCTCATTTTCTCCCAGTCTCTTGAGGAACACGTCCAGCATGTTCGCAGGGTACTGGAGCGCCTCCTCCAGAACCAACTCTACGTCAAGGCGGAGAAGTGCCTGTTTCACTCCCCCTCTGTGGATTACTTGGGATTCATCGTAGAGAAGGGACGGACCAGAGCAGATCCCCGCAAGGTCCAGACAGTGGTGGACTGGCCGGAACCTACCAACCGTAAGGAGCTGCAGAGTTTTCTAGGGTTCGCAAATTTCTACCGGAGATTCATTCGCAACTACAGCCAGCTGGCAGAACCGCTTACTGCGTTGACCTCCCCAGCCAAACCCTTCATCTGGTCTCCTGCTGCCAGCTCTGCTTTCCAAGTCCTCAAGACAAGGTTCACCTCGGCCCCAGTGCTGCTCCATCCTGACCCCAAGAGACAATTCGTGGTAGAGGTTGATGCCTCGGATTCAGGCGTAGGGGGGGGTGCTCTCCCAGCGGTCGGCTGAGGACCAGAAACTCCATCCTTGCGCCTTTTTCTCCCGCCGATTTCTGCCGGCCGAGCAGAATTATGACGTTGGAAACCGGGAGTTACTGGCTGTAGTGGCTGCTCTGGAGGAATGGCGCCACTGGCTCGAGGGCGCTGAGCACCCGTTTCTCATCTGGACGGACCACAAGAACTTGACTCACCTGAGGGCAGCCAAACGTCTCAACAGTCGTCAGGCTCGGTGGGCTGGCTTCCTTAGTCGTTTCAACTATGTTCTGACTTACCGTCCTGGGACACGCAACGTAAAGGCTGACATCCTGTCTCGGCTACACCCGAAGGAAGGCGCGTTTGAAGAGCCTGAACCCATCCTCCCTGCGGCTAGAGTGGTCGGTGTGGTCACTTTTGGTCTTGAGTCGGCTGTTCGCACTGCCCAACGTGCTCAACCCGCTCCGAGTAACGTGCCACCCCGTCGCCTCTTCGTCCCAGATGCTGTTCGGTCTCGAGTTCTTCAGTGGGGTCATAGCAGTCGTTTCTCCTGTCACCCAGGAGTTAGTCGTACCCAGTCGTTCATCGCTCGGCGCTTCTGGTGGCCAACTATGCGGGAGGATGTCAAGAGCTTTGTAGCGGCCTGCACTGTTTGCGCCCGCAGCAAGGCCTCTCACCAGGCGCCATCTGGTCTGTTGCAGCCACTCCCTATTCCTAGCCGCCCCTGGTCTCACGTGGCTTTGGATTTCGTTTCCGGACTACCACCTTCTCGGGGAAACACTGTGGTTCTCACCGTTATAGACCGTTTCAGCAAGGGCGTCCATCTGATAGCCCTTCCCAAACTTCCTTCGGCTGCTGAGACCGCGGACCTCTTGATGCAACATGTCTTCCGGCTTCATGGCCTGCCATCAGATGTAGTCTCCGATAGAGGTCCTCAGTTCACCTCACAAGTGTGGCGTGCATTTTGTAAAGGCATCGGAGCCACAGTAAGTCTGTCTTCGGGCTACCACCCCCAAACAAATGGTCAGACCGAGAGGGCAAACCAGAGCATGGAGACAGCGTTGCGTTGTGTATGTAACAGCAAGCCCTCCACCTGGAGTGACTACCTACCGTGGGTAGAGTACGCCACCAATTCCCTGGTCAGCTCTGCATCTGGACTTTCTCCATTCGAGGCATCCCTGGGGTATCAACCTCCCCTGTTCGACCCACAGCAGGATGAAGCGGCCGTTCCCTCCGTACAGCTCCACTTGCGACGCTGTCAGCGTGTCTGGAGGACCATCCGGACAGCACTGCTCAAGGCTGGGGAGCGCGCTCGCAGAGGGGCTGACCGGCGACGTACCCCTGCGCCGGAGTACAAGAAGGGACAGAGGGTCTGGCTGTCCACGAAGGACGTTCCCCTCCAGACAACCGACAAGAAACTCTCGCCCCGCTTCATTGGTCCTTTTGAAGTCCAGAAAGTCCTGAGCCCGGCAGCTGTTCGGCTGAAGCTGCCTTCCTCCATGCACATTCATCCTGTCTTCCACGTCTCTCGAGTTAAGCCCGTCTCCAGCAGTCATGTTATGCCCCCGGTTCCTGAGCCTCCGCCTCCGGAATTTGTAGATGGTCATCCTCAATGGAAGGTCCGCCGGCTGCTTAAAGTCCGGCGCTGCGGCCGCGGGTTCCAGTATCTCGCGGACTGGGCAGGTTATGGACCTGAGGAGCGCAGCTGGATTTCGCGGAAGCTCATTATGGATCCCTCTCTCCTCGCCGACTTCTACCGTGCCCACTCGGGGGCGCCAGGTCAGTCGCCAGGTGGCTCCCGTAGAGGGGGGGGTACTGTTACGTCTCGCCGCTCCACACCCGCTCTGCAGTGTAACCTTGGCCAAGGCTCAACGTCTCCCCGCTCCACACCCGCTCTGCAGTGTAAGCGTACCCGGAGCTCTGCCAACTCCACCTGATGCCTGTTTCCTCGTTACCCCTCCACTCACCTGTTGGCAATCACCTCCCTATATCTGGCTGTGTCACTCTCAGCTTGTTGCCAGTTCGTGCCGTTCCCTGGGAGAGTACTTGTGCTTGTCCTGCTCATCGAAGTTTGTTTACTTACCTGGATCTTCCCTGGAGATTTCTCTGTTGGACCTTCCTCGTTGCTCCCCTTCCCCTGTGCGCTGCTTTCCGTTTACGAAGAGGATTTCTTCACTCCAGCGTTGCTGTGATTTTCCGTTCTCCTTTGGTATCCTCCTGTTTACCCCCCCCCTCCTGCCTGGATTAAGGGCCGACTCCACTGTTCCCGGATTAAAGGGCGACTCCACGGTTCCCGGCTTAAAGGTGGACTTCGCGTTTCCTGGTGAAAGTGGACTTCCTGAGTTTTCTCTTCAATAAATTAGCCTGTTGGTCCCGCTATATTGTGCCTTCTGTGTTTGTGCTCTTGGGGTCGGGTGCAAACCCTAACACTATTAGCATCAAAGAACACAAAAATGAGCCCTCCTCCTCGCTCTCTATCTGATTCCTGATATGAATGAATAGCCTACAAATCTGACAAGGGTGAAAAGAAATATCAGTCTCGGCCATCTCCCATTAGGCTGCTATAGCCTACTCTCACTGGAGACATGCGTCATTCAACCAATCCGAAATGGCAATCACTCCGTGGACAGACTGGTAAATAAAACTTTATGGAAGAGGGGTACTGGCGGGGAAAAAATACTAAGACTAGATGATACGAAAACAGAACGAAATTCGTTTTATAAGCCCAGTATGTAGGGGCAGAAGCGGTGAAAAAACATGTCAAAATGCAATTCCTGTCTGCCACTCAGGCAAGAAAAATTAATGAACACGCGATACCTTTCAGATGCACTTTTACACAACCACCAAAAAAGACAAAAATGTGCCCGATCCCCTCCCTCACCTGGCTAATATAGCCTAGTAGCAGACTACCCGGTTAATGTGGATAATGTGGTTCGTTCTATCCACATTAACCGCCCAAGCGGGTAGTGTGCAGACTACCTGGTTAATGTGCAGATAACCCGTTCTGGCGGGTAATGTGCACATTAACCGCCCCTTTGGGTAATCTGCACATTAACCAGGTAGTTCGCACATTAACCGTTTTTTCACATTACCCGTAACATATACACTCACCGGCCACTTTATTAGGCACACCTGTCCAACTGCTCGTTAACGCAAATTTCTAATCAGCCAATCACATGGCAGCAACTCAATGCGTTTAGGCATGTAGACATGGTCAAGACGATCTGCTGCAGTTCAAACCGAGCATCAGAATGGGGAAGAAAGGTGATTTAAGTGACTTTGAACGTGGCATGGTTGTTGGTGCCAGACGGGCTAGTCTGAGTATTTCAGAAACTGCTGATCTACTGGGATTTTCACACACAACCATCTCTAGGGTTTACAGAGAATGGTCCGAAAAAGAGAAAATATCCAGTGAGTGGCAGTTCTGTGGGCGAAAATGCCTTGTTGATGCCAGAGGTCGGAGGAGAATTGTAATGAATGAAAGGTCACGTGTTTAACTTGACCTACTCACGGATGTACGTGCAGTGCATGTGACGTATACAGGAAGTGAGAAGCGGATGTTATGAAGGTTGTATGTCGGATGAACGCTAGCAAAAGCTACACAGAGTTAAGAACCTACGAAGTCGGCTCTTTCTTGAATTATTCTTATGTCAGTAAGACAAGGCGTCTACGGACATTACATGGTGTCAGAATAGTCTGTGTATCGGAACACGAGCGGTCATGCCGAAGTTTAATCCGCCGAGTGAATTCAAGTTTGACTGCCCCGTTGAATGGCCGGAGTGGAGACAACGGTTTTCGCGCTTCAGGCTCGCGACAAAGCTGGATAAAGACGACGGGGAGATTCAAGTGAGTTCGCTGATTTATGCAATGGGCAGCGAGGCTGAAAAGATATTCAGCTCGTTTGACTTCGCGGCGGAGGGTGATAAAGTGGACTATGATATCGTACTGAAAAAGTTCGACGGCTACTTTATTCCCCGCCGTAACATCATACATGAGAGGGCGTGCTTCTATCAACGTAGCCAGCAGCCAGGAGAGACAGCGGAGATGTACATCCGGACATTGTATGAGCTGTCTGAACACTGTGAGTTTGGGGACAAGAGGGATGAACATATCAGAGATCGTCTGGTAGTGGGCATAAAAGATAAGGTGCTCTCCCGTCAGTTCCAGCTCACAGCGGACCTTACTCTGGTGAAAGTCATTGAACAAGTGCGCCAGGCGGAGGCAATAACAAAGCAGCTCAGCCTCCAAGCTAACCAACCAGAGGCCCTGCTGGCTAACGTCAATGTTGTCCGATGGCGGGACGAACGCCAAAACAAAAAGGGCGGACAGCGTCATGGTGGCGGCAGTCCGGCAACAAACAAAGTAGATGAATGCGGGAGGTGCGGCAAGACGCAGCACACCGATGAGCGGAAGTGTCCTGCAACGAACAGTAAGTGCAACAAGTGTCATAAAAAGGGACATTGGGAGCGTGTATGTCACTCTAAAGCGGTGAGAGAAGTCACTGAAGAGGTTAAACAGCTGTACTTTCTGGGAGAAGTTGGCAAAGAGAGCAGTCAGGAAGATTGGACTGTTAGTTTAACAATAAGTGATGTACCAATAACCTTTAAAATTGACACGGGGGCTGACGCTACTGTTATCAACCAAGGGACATTTAAAAAGCTGAAGCCAAACATAAAACTGGGACCTCCTGACACATGCTTCATAAGCCCAGGTGGAAACATCAGCTGCATAGGACAGTTTCAAGCCACAACCAACTACAAGGAGAAACAATACTCCTTTCCAGTGTATGTGATCAAGGGGAGAGGCAGCTGTCTGCTGAGTCGTCCAGAGGCAGTGGAGATGGGTCTAGTGAAGCGGATGAATGAGGTCAGTGGAGTTTTCGGTTCAAGTGGACTGCTGAAAACAGACCCAGTGAAAATAGCTCTGGTGGAGGGTGCCCAGCCATACGCGGTGCATACAGCCAGACGGATACCGCTGCCACTTGTACCACTGGTTAAGAAAGAACTGCAGCGCATGGAAAATGAGGGCATTATTGAAAAAGTGACTCAGCCCACAGAATGGTGCGCCGCTATGGTGCCGGTGCTGAAACCGAACAAGAAAGAGGTTCGCTGCTGCGCTGACCTCAGGAGGCTGAATCGAGCGGTGAAACGTGAGAAATACGTGCTGCCCACTATGGAGGAAATAATGCCAAGGCTCGCAGGGTCAAAGTTCTTCACAACGTTGGATGCAGCAAGTGGGTTTTACCAGATCCCCTTGCATGAAGACAGCAGGGGGCTCACCACTTTCATCACCCCATTTGGGAGGTATGCTTTCTGCCACCTTCCATTTGGTATAACGAGTGCTCCAGAGATTTTCCAGAGAAAGATGGCGGAAACTCTGACCGGGCTAGAGGGCACAGAGGTGTACATGGATGACATCCTTATACATGGAGAGACTGAGGAAATCCATGACCGGCGCCTAGCAGAGGCGCTGGGGGTCATTGAAACAGCAGGTCTCAAACTGAACCAAGCGAAATGCAAGTTCAAACAGAAACAAGTCCGCTTCCTTGGTCATATCATCAACGAGGCAGGCATCAGACCTGACCCGGACAAAGTGGCCGGAATAGAGAACTTTCCTCAGCCCCAGAACGTGACGGAACTCAAGAGGTTCCTCGGGATGGTGAACTATTTGGCAAAATACGTCCCAGAGCTGTCCACTGTAGGTCAGCCGCTTTATGGACTGCTTAAAGCAACGACAGAGTGGCTGTGGGGACCTGCACAGAACACAGCATTCCAAGACCTTAAAGCAGCACTCGCCACCGCCCCGGTACTCACCTTTTATGACGTCACTAAGGCTACGGTGGTGTCAGCAGATGCCAGCAGCTACGGGCTGGGGGGCGTTCTGCTCCAGCAGCACGGGGAACACTGGAAGCCCGTGGCCTACTGTTCCCGACGGCTGAGTGACGCAGAGACAAGGTACGCACAGATCGAGAAAGAGTGCTTAGCCAGCGTCTGGGCATGTGAAAGGTTCGAGAAGTACTTGTTTGGGCTTGACAATTTCAGACTTGTCACCGATCATAAACCACTTGTGCCCCTCATGAACAGCAAAGACTTGGATAATGTGCCCATTAGGTGCCAGAGACTGTTAATGAGGCTGATGCGTTTCAATGCAGTGGCTGAATACGCACCAGGCAAAACTTTAGCTGTGGCTGATGCACTCTCCAGAGGCCCAGAGCAGTGCTACGGAGATGGTGCTTCTCATGATGATGTTGCAGCGCACATTGATGCCATCGTGTGCCAGGTGCCTGCCACACCTCAAAGGATGCAGGAGATAAAACAGAGCACGGATGGGGATCTGCAGCTCCAGACAGTGTTGGGCTTCATCAGACACGGCTGGCCTGAGTATGTCGATAAAGTGCCGGAGACAGTCAGAGACTTTTATCAGGTGAGAGGGGAGTTATCTGAGGTAGATGGTTTAGTCATCAGAGGCAGTCGTATCGTCATTCCCACAGAGATGAGGGAGGTGATCTTAGACAGAATACACGACGGGCACCAGGGGATAGCTAAGTGCAGAGAGAGAGCTAGCCAGTCAGTGTGGTGGCCCAAAATGACAGAGCACATTACAACAAAGATACAGCAATGTCAATTCTGCAGAGAACACAAGAACACACAGAGAAAAGAGCCTTTAATGTCAAGTGAGCTCCCATCCAGACCATGGCAGAAAGTTGGCATAGACCTGTGTGAGTACAAAAAGCAAAACTACTTGATAGTGTCTGACTATTATTCCAGGTTTTTGGAGATCCTAAATCTACCAACAACTACTAGCAGTCAGGTTGTAGCTAGGCTGAAGGCTACATTTGAACGTTTTGGTATCCCTGAAATTGTAGTTAGTGATAATGGGCCACAGCTAGTTTCAGAAGAGATGAGGAGGTTCAGTGAGGATTATGATTTCATCCATGTGACTTCAAGCCCACACTACCCCCAGAGTAATGGACAGGCAGAGAGGGCTGTTCAGATAGCCAAAAGCATATTAAGGCAGGAAGACCCTCTCCTCGCCCTGTTGACATACAGAGCTACACCCTCTTCTTCCACTGGAGCCAGTCCAGCGGAATTGCTCATGGGTAGGAGACTCAGAACCACCTTACCCACATTGCAGCATAACCTGAAACCGGCCTGGCCTAAAGAGGAACTGATCAAAACCGCTGACGCCGCAGCCAAATCGAGGCAGGCTTTCTACTACAACCGCAGGAACGGCGTGCGGACACTGCGCCCACTGAACTCGGGTGACGCAGTACTCACCAAACCTGATGGACAGAAAACATGGACAATGCCAGCAGTTGTTCACAGTCAGAGCTCCACTCCCAGATCCTACATAGTGGAGACAGCTCAAGGTGAACATTACAGAAGGAACAGGCGCCACCTGTTGGCCACACCCAAAACACTCACCTCTGTCAGCAGGGATCCTGACCATGTCACTCCAGGGGAGAGTGGAAACACGGATGAGTCCCGAGCAGCAGAAATGCCAACTTCCACACCATATGTTACTCGCTCTGGCAGGGTGAGCAAGCCTGCAATCCGGCTGGATTTGTGAGGCGTATGGACTTGTGTACTGTGGGAGATTTTTAATTTTTTGTGAAAAGGGGGGTGATATACAGGTTAAAATTGTTGGCAGTAAATGTTCAGAGAAATGTTTAGAAAATAATCTTAGAGGGGGAGATGTAATGAATGAAAGGTCACGTGTTTAACTTGACCTACTCACGGATGTACGTGCAGTGCATGTGACGTATACAGGAAGTGAGAAGCGGATGTTATGAAGGTTGTATGTCGGATGAACGCTAGTAAAAGCTACACAGAGTTAAGAACCTACGAAGTCGGCTCTTTCTTGAATTATTCTTATGTCAGTAAGACAAGGCGTCTACGGACATTACAAGAATGGCCAGACTCGTTCGAACTGATAGAAAGGCAACAGTAACTCAAATAACCACTCATTACAACCGAGGTATGCAGAAGAGCATCTCTGAACGCACAACACGTCGAACCTTGAGGCAGATGGGCTACAGCAGCAGAAGACCACGCCGGGTGCCACTCCTGTCAGCTAAGAACAGGAAACTGAGGCTACAATTCGCACAGGCTCACCAAAATTGGACAATAGAAGATTGGAAAAACGTTGCCTGGTCTGATGAGTCTCGATTTCTGCTGCGACATTCGGATGGTAGGGTCAGAATTTGGCATCAACAACATGAAAGCATGGATCCATCCTGCCTTGTACCAACGGTTCAGGCTGGTGGTGGTGGTGTAATGGTGTGAGGGATATTTTCTTGGCACACTTTGGGCCCCTTAGTACCAATTGAGCATCGTGTCAACGCCACAGCCTACCTGAGTATTGTTGCTGACCATGTCCATCCCTTTATGACCACAGTGTTCCCATCTTCTGATGGCTACTTCCAGCAGGATAACGCGCCATGTCATAAAGCTCGAATCATCTCAGACTGGTTTCTTGAACATGACAATGAGTCCACTGCACTCAAATGGCCTCCACAGTCACCAGATCTCAATCCAATAGAGCACCTTTGGGATGTGGTGGACCGGGAGATTCGCATCATGGATGTGCAGCCGAGAAATCTGCAGCAACTGCGTGATGCTATCATGTCAATATGGACCAAACTCTCTGAGGAATGTTTCCAGTACCTTGTTGAATCTATGCCAAGAAGGATTAAGGCAGTTCTGAAGGCAAAAAGGGGTCCAACCCGGTACTAGCAAGGTGTACCTAATAAAGTGGCCAGTGAGTGTATATCAGCAGTAGAAAGCCCTTCGTCACAAGACGGCGACAGAGTTGGGCTGGAGTTGAGCTGACAATATTTGACCACAACATCTACGTAGATGACCTTGTAGCGTTATGTTTGTACTGACCTGCATTCCGTACTTACAGAGTAGTCACGTGATCATGCAGCCTAGGGGTGGCATTATACGCACAGCTACATGCCTGTACACTGTACCTGAGTTCCCCTGCAATGATTATTAAATGTTAAGCCTAGACGCTAACACTGCCTCCATGCGAGTCATTCTACATGGTGTCAGAAGTGAAACCTGATACTTTCCCGACTCGAAAGGTACATAGTTAGATCCGACGCCTTGTTCAGCAAAGTGAGTTCAGTTAGCGGCACTGGCTAACTAACGTAGCCGTTCCCTCTGCACGCAAGGAACTCCACAAAGACGAAAGAAGATAAAGCTCGCTAAAAGGACGACAATGGCAGACGAATTTCGGCGACCAGACCCTCTTACCTTCGATGGTAATGTAGCAGAGAATTGGCGCATATTCGAGTAGGAATATGACATATTTATCGCCGCAGCGCACAGTGACAAACCGGCCAAAACGCAAGCATACATACTGCTAAATTTAGCAGGAGAAGAGGCGATCGAACGGGAACGCTCATTCACGTATTTACCAGCGGTGCTAGCAGAAGATGGGGTCGTCATAAGGCGGGCAGAGACACGAGAAGACCTGGAATGTTTGAAAAGAAAATCCAGGGAAATTTGCAACCCTCAGACAAACATCACCATGGAGAGGCCTTCCTTCAACGCCAGAAACCAGAAACATGGGGAAACAGTGGAAGCATATGTGAGTACACTCAGGATCAATTCTAAAAGCTGTAATTTCGGAGTTCTCCAGGAGGAGCTGATCAGAGACCGTTTAGTGTGTGGCATTACCAGTGATAGTGTCAGAAAAGCACTACTCAAGGAAAGTGAGCTAACTCTAGCTAAGGTATGTGTCAAATAAGCGAACTAGCTGAGCAACACAGCAAAACTCTGACCACTCCAATGCATGCCCCAGTCAGCGTGGCTGCTGTCCAATATCCAAAAGCCTTTAGAAAAAAGCAGAAGGGAGTCAGATTAACGTCGCAGAGTGAACAAACTTCAACAACCGGGATCACCAACTGCAGAAATTGCGGTGGAAATCACCCACCAAGGGAGTGTCCGGCATACAGGCAGCAGTGCCACAACTGCAACAAATATAACCATTTCAAAAGGTACTGCAGATCCACTAGACAAGCCCGTGCGTACAAACCTGTCAATCATCTGGTCACAGCAGAGGACTCAGACAGCAGCGATGGTTCATGTAGATGGACTATCACTAGACACTAGAGAAATCAGCACAATCAACCTGGAGAACATAAAGAACAAAAAGGAGATCTATTGCTCCATCACAGTGAATGGCAAACCATTGAAACTAAAAGTAGACACTGGGGCCAAGTGTAATGTCATCTCCTCAGACACTTACAACTTCGTGAAACAGGTAGAGAAAATCGACAAGACACAGACAGCCAAACTAGTTGCATACGGTGGAACCGTGATCCGCACAGAAGGCACTGCACTGCTAAACTGTCAAATGAGGATGCAGACACACACACTGCAGTTCCATGTGATGAAAAACAATGTCCAACCACTACTTGGCCTACCAGACTGCCTAAAGATGGACTTAACACTCTAAACAACGATGTATATCAAGTTGACGTCAGCGAGGATTCAACATTTTCACAAAAAATATTCTCTGAATATGCTGACCTGTTCAACGACGAGATTGGCTCACTACCAGTAACATACACAATGAAAGTCGATCCAAATGTCATACCTGTCGTGAGGCCACCAAGGCGCATCCCCGTAGCGATGAAGGACAAAGTCAAAAAAGAGCTGGATCAGATGGTGACATTGGGAGTAATCACACCAATGACAGAGCCCACAGAATGGGTTTCTGCAATGGTTGCCACACACAAGAAGGACACTGACAACATTCGCATATGCATCGATCCACATGACTTGAATGAAGCTTTAATGCACCCTCACCATCCTATGCGCACGGTCGAAGAGATGGCTACACAAATGTCTGACGCCACTGTGTTTTCGGTGCTGGATGCAAAAAGTTCATTCTGGCAAATCAAACTAGACACAGAATCCTCCATCTGAACAACATTTGCCACACCCCTGAGGAGGTTCAGATTCCTGAGAATGCCCTTTGGAATCAGTCTGCATCAGAGGTCTTCCAACGAGCGATGGAGCAGGTCTTCACAGGCTATCCATGTGCGATCATCGTCGATGACATCATCGTGGGCGGCAACGGAGTAGTGGAACATGATGCCAACCTCAAAGAGGTCTTGGACAGGGCTCGGAAAGTGAAGCTCAGACTGAATCCGGTGAAATGCAGGTTCAGACTCAAACAGGTGAGCTACGTGGGACACATCTTCACAGACCAGGGACTCAAAGCTGACCCTACGAAGATAAAAGCAATCGCTGAGATACCCCCACCTGAAGACAAGGCTGCTCTTCAGAGATTCTTAGGAATGACAACATACCTTGGAAAGTTCACCCCTAACTCCAGCAAACTGTCTGCACCACTCCGCCAGCTGCTGCAGCGTGACGTAGCCTGGTGTTGGGAAAAGGAACACGAAGATGCATTCAACAGACTGAAGGCCCACATATCAAGCCCTCCGGTGCTGAAATACTACAACGTGAGAAAGACTGTCACACTCACCTGTGATGCATCACAGTATGGCCTTGGTGCAGCTTGCCTATAGGGAGGCGAACCCATAGCATATGCCTCGCGCACCTTGACGGAGACTGAGACAAGATATGCACAGATAGGAAAGGAGCTGCTGGCGGTGGTGTTTGCATGTTTCAAGTTCTATGACTGTCTACGGCAAGCCAATCACAGTCGAAACCGACTATCAGCCCCTCATCACAATCCTGAACAAACCAATCCACACCGCACCAGCGTGTCTGCAACGCATGATGCTGAAGCTGCACAAGTTCAACTTGACGCTTGTATACAAGAAAGGGAAGTTCATGTACTTGGCTGACACGCTGTCTCGTGCACCAAGGAAGAGCACATCACCGCATCAAACTGAACAGAACGACTTCGAAGTGATGGCAGTCCAGCCCATTCTCATCAAATCGCCTGAAGGAGCTGCGACAACACACAGCTGCAGACTCTTCAATGCAAGCTCTCTGCCGCACTATAAAGCAAGGATGGCCCGACCGAGCAAGCAGTAATGCAGCCGCTGCAAGACCATTCTTTGCATCCCGGGATGAGCTCACCATCGACGATGACATTGTAATGAAAGGAACAAGAGTGGTCATTCCCCAAACACTACAGTCTGAGAACCTGACCATTCTAGACAAAGGACATCCTGGGGCCAAAGCAATGAAACGCAGAGCACGTGATGTTGCATTCTGGCCATCCGTGGCAAAGGATGTTGAGAACATGGTCCAAGCCTGCAGTGTGTGCAACAGTCTAAAAGGACATCAACAGAAAGAGCCACTGCAACCCACCCTAATCCCAGAACTGCCCTGGTCCACCGTCGCCACAGACATCTTCGAGTGGAACAGTCACCACTACCTGGTCTTGGTCGACTCATACTCAGGGTGGTTTGAAATCGATCCACTTAAAAGCCTCTTTTCACAAAGTGTGGTCAACAAGCTAAAGCAGCCCTTCTCAGTCCATGGTGCCCCTGACACTGTCTTTTGAGAAAATGGCACCCAGTTCTCCAGTCAGACTTTTCGTGAGTTTGCCACAACCTGGGGTTTCCACCACGTCACCAGCAGTCCTGAATACCGACAAGCAAACGGCCTGCCAGAACGGGCAGTTTGAAGCGCAAAGAGGCTGCTTGAAACTTCAGAGAGAGATGGGACATATCTAATTCTGAATCTGCTGAACATTCGGAACGTGCCACGAGATACAACCCTGGGCTCTCCCGATCAGCGTCTCCTATCTAGGAGAACATGCATCACCCTACCTGCCAGCCAGCAGCTGTTGGCGCCATCGTCAAAGGGCACTGTAACGGTCTGGGCTCAGCTGTCAAAGAAACGGGGAATGCAGAAAGCACACTATGACAAGTCACAACACTCCACTGCCTGCACTGGAACCGTCCCAAATGGTCCATCTTCAGACTACAAAGGGACATGACAAGATCGGAGTGATCAAAAGGAAGTGCAACGAACCTAGATCTTACATCGTTGAATAGGAAGGAAAGGAATACCGGAGAAACTGACGGCACATTCTGCCAGTATCCAAACCTCAACATATCCTCGACCAAAATTAACACATTCCATCAGTACTTACCAGAGAGCAAGACAAGGATGGCACTCAAGTGGAACACATTCCATCAGTACTCACTAGAGAGCCAGACCATGGCACTCAAGCGACCACTGAAGAGCCACCACCAGTCATGGAGCCACCTGGACAATCTCAATTCCCCTATATCACAAGATCTGGGAGGATTTCAAAGCCCAACCCAAAATACACTGAATGAAGAATGCATGGACACAAGAACTGACTTGCCTTGTTGGTTGAAATGTTAAATGGTAAATTCTACCTACCATCGTAAGTATACTTCTCTTGTTGTTGAAATGTTTAATGTTACATTAACAGAGATTTGCTTCCTTCGCAGAGTTACATGTCAGGCATAGTTCGTGCAAGACCAGCACAAGATAGCCAGTACTGCTTTGCTAAATATAAGCTACTTTGAAACACAGTGAACATTTTGAAAACATAATTACAGCTCTGAACTAAAGAAGCAGGATGTAGATAACCTTGTAGCATTATGTTTGTACTGACCTGCATTCCGTACTTACAGAGTAGTCACGTGATCATGCAGCCTAGGGGCGGCATTATACACACAGCTACATGCCTGTACACTGTATCTGAGTTCCCCTGCAATGATTATTAAATGTTAAGCCTAGACGCTAACACTGCCTCCATGCGAGTCATTCTACAATCTATATGTTCATTTTGATTTTACCAGAACTGAGTTGTGCCAAAAATAAATGGGCCTGCAGCAGCTACCCTGAATTCAGAGGACTGGTGTGGTTTCTACAAGATATAGCCAAGAAAAGGGGGTTACACACATACAGTGCATCCGGAAAGTATTCACACCCCTTCACTTTCCCCACATTTTGTTATGTTACAGCCTTATTCCAAAATGGATTAAATTCCTTTTTTTTCTCATCAATGTACACACAATACCCCATAATGACAAAGTGAAAAGGGTTTTGTAGAAATTTTTGCAAATTTATTAAAAATAAAAAACTGAAATATTGCATATACATAAGTATTCACACCCTTTGCTATCACACTCAAAATTGAGCTCAGGTTCATCCTGTTTCCACTGATCATCCTTGAGATGTTTCTACATCTTGATTGGAGTCCACCTGTAGTAAATTCAATTGATTGGACATGATTTGGAAAGGCACACACCTGTCTACATAAGGTCCCACTGTTAACAGTGCATGTCAGAGCATAAACCAAGCCATGAAGTCAAAGGACTTGTCTGTGGACCTCCGAGACAGGATTGTATTGAGGCACAGATCTGGGAAAGGGTACAAAAAAATTTCTACAGCTTTGAAGGTCCCAAAGAGCACAGTGGTCTCCATCATTCGTAAATGGAAGAAGTTTGGATCTACCAGGACTCTTCCTAGAGCTGGCTGCCCAGCCAAACTGAGCAATTGGGGGAGAACGGCCTTGGTCAGGGAGGTGACCAAGAACCTGATGGTCACTCTGACAGAGCTCCAGCGTTCCTCTGTGGAGATGGGAGAACCTTCCAGCACTCCACCAATCAGGCCTTTATGGTAGAGTGGCCAGACGGAAGCCTCTGCTCAGTAAACGGCACATGACAGCCTGCTTGGAGTTTGCCAGAAAGCACCTCAAGGACTCTCAGACTATGAGAAACAACATTCTCTGGTCTGATGAAACCAAGATTGAACTCTTTGGCCTGAATGCCAAACGTCACGTCTGGAGGAAACCAGGCACCTCTCATCACCTTGCCAATACCATCCCTACAGTGAAGCATGGTGGTGGCGGCATCATGCTGTGGGGATGTTTTTCAGCGGCAGGAACTGGGAGACTAGTCAGGATCGAGGGAAAGATGAATGGAGCAAAGTACAGAGAGATCCTTGATGAAAACCTGCTCCAGAGTGCTCAGTAACTCAGACTGGGGCGAAAGTTTACCTTTCAGCACGACAACGACCCTAAGCACACAGCCAAGACAATGAAGGAGTGGCTTCGGGACAAGTCTGCAAATGTCCTTGAGTGGCCCAGCCAGAGCCCAGACTTGAACTCCATTGAACATCTCTGGAAAGACCTGAAAATAGCTGTGCAGCGACGCTCCCCATCTAACCTTACAGAGCTCGAGAGGATCTGCAGAGAAGAATGGGAGAAATACCCCAAATATAGGTGTGTCAAGCTTGTAGCTTCATACCCAAGAAGACTTGAGGCTGTAATTGCTACCAAGGGTGCCTCAACCAAGTACTGAGTAAAGGGTGTGAATACCTATATACATGCAATATTTCAGTTTTTTATTTTTAATAAATTTGCAAAAATTTCTACAAAACCTTTTTCGCTTTGTCATTATGGGGTATTGTGTGTAGATTGATGAGAAAAAAAAAGGAAATGTAATCCATTTTGGAATAAGGCTGTAACATAACAAAATGTGGGGAAGGTGAAGGGCTGTGAATACTTTCCGGATGCACTGTAGTCCTTCAGCATAATTATTTCATAACATCATTGAAAGAGTAAGTAAGCACTCATTATTAACCTGTCTCCACCCACTTCAATTTTGAATAAGGTGAAGAGAAGGAGTCAAGAACAAGAAAAGAAGGGTGGACTGAAAGTTGCAGTGTTGTTTTAGAACACATATCTACCCACAGAGTTCGGCTAAAACCGGCATGCCACACAGCTAATCTTTTATTGGTTGAATGTGTTGAACCCCAGATGTGTTGCCTATGTAAAACTGAAACCGAGGAGGCGTCCGGGTGGCATAGCGGTCAATTCCGTTGCCTACTAACGGGGCTCTTCGGTTCGAATCCCCATGTTACCTCCGGCTTGGTTGGGCGTCCCTACAGACACAATTGGCTGTGTCTGCGGGTGAGAAGCCAGAAGTGGGTATGTATCCTGGTTGCTGCACTAGCACCTCCTCTGGTCGGTTGGGGTGTGTGTTCGGGGGGGGGGGACTGGGGGGAATAGCGTGATCCTCTCATGCGCTACATCCCCCTGGTGAAACTCCTCACTGTCAGGTGCAAAGAAGTGGCTGGCGACTCCACATGTATCGGAGGAGACGTGGTAGTCTGCAGCCCTCCCCAGATTGGCAGAGGGGGTGGAGTGGCGACCGGGATGGCTCGGAAGAGTGGGGTAATCAGACGGATATAATTGGGGTGAAAAAAAAAACAAAAACAAAAAAAAAACAAAGCACAAAAAACTGTGAAACTGTATTTTCTTACCGTTGAAAGTCTCATTGCTCAGATTTTGAGATAAGACCCTAAAGTCTCGTAGAGGAGTGATGATGGCAGTGATGTTGCCCACCATACTGCCCATGCCTAACAGCAATAACATGGCGAAGTAAAGCACTGACCACAGCTGAGATAATGGCATGTTTCTGATGGCTTCGCTGTACACAATGAAGGCCAGGCCTGTACCTTCAGCAGCCTAGAAAAAGAGCAACAGAGAGAAAGAGAGAGAGAGAGAGAGAGAGAGAGAGAGAGAGAGAGAGAGAGAGAGAGAGAGAGAGCGAAAGTAAAAGAGGACAAAAAATAGAGCAGATTTGTTTATGTTAAGTATCATTTTAAATAACATTATAATATACATCTTCATCTATATAGTTTAATGCTACCAAGCTCTAACAGAGTCCTATAACTTGTGCAGGCTTTAAGAAGGGCAAATCCTCAACTTTAAATAAATGAGCTTAAAACAATTATAAAGTGATTCGTCAACAGGCTGTTGTTATCAGTGGGGGGCTTTTATTAAGACACAAATGGGAAATGCAAGTTTCCTATTTTATTTAATTAATTTATTAGTGCATTATTAATTTCATTATTTTAATTACTTTATTTAATTGGTTATTAAAGATTAACTTTCAGTGTAATAGTATCAACCAATTACAATAACCCCCCCCCCGCCTTCCTGGCTTTTGAGAGTCAAAGTTTAGTGGGTAAACTTTCAACCATCGTTTCAAGAGTTAATATTTATGTTATGATGTTTTAAATTGGGCAGCAACGGTGGCGCAGTACGTAGCGTGGTTGCCTCACAGCAAGAAGGTCCTGGGTTCGAGCCCCGGGGTAGTCCAACCTTGGTGGTTCATTCCGGGTCGTCCTATGTGTGGAGTTTGCATGTTCTCCCCATGTCGGCGTGGGTTTCCTCCAGGGGCTCCGGTTTCCTCCCACAGTCCAAAGACATGTAAGTCAGGTGAATTGGCCATACTAAATTGTCCCTAGGTATGAATAGGTGTGTGCGTGGGTGTGTGTGTGTGTGTGTGTGTGGTGTGGGGGGGGGGCCTGTGATGGCCTAGCGGCCTGTCCAGTGTGTCTCCCCACCTGCTGCCCAATGACTGCTGGAATAGGCTCCAGCATCCCCGCGACCCTGAGAGCAGGATAAGCGGGTCAGATAATGAATGGATGGATGTTGTAAATTGGATTTTTATTGTACAGCGAAGGATATTTATTTTTTATGACCAGTGAGAGGAAAACAGTATGTATAGTTATTGCAATGTTATCTTATCTGTATTATTAGTCATCCCAGGATTGTAACTTATAAAATTCTTGGCAAGAAAATGAATGACTATTTGTTCTCTACTAATCTCTTTGACAGCCTCTGAGTTGTTCCAAGGGTTAAAATGTATCCTGCAATATATACAAAACGTTTATTTTAAATGAAACAATTAAAATGAATATTACATTGCATTTTTTGTTAACAAGCCAGCATAGTCCTGCTTATTTCAAACTGCCCCTTCCATTTAAAACAGTTTAATTGTGGCCCACTTCTTTTTACTCTGATTGACAGATTCTACATCCAATCAGGGCTAGAGGTCAACCTGTACCTGGCTACCTTTTCTGGTTTAACCCAAGTAAATGTTATTTTGTTATCTGATGTAATGTTTTCAGATTTTTTTTAATTTTATTACTTCATTTATTTTTAAGTTTTGTTGTCTGATTTGGTTTTTTGTTTACTTGTTCTGACTCCTGAGGCCTATACTACGAAGCAAGTTCAGCATACACAGGCTATAAGCCTAACAACCACAATCGTACATAAGCGGTTTCACGACGGTGGTTATCAAGCTATGAGCACGTTCACGTGAAAGAGGCGGTGTTTGCACCATATGACCAGTCGCAAACGTACAAGTCTGCCAGAGCTGCATATTTTAAACAAGAAGAGCAAACTATAATATTAACAAATATGAAGAATTGAAAAATATAATCCAGGCTAAAAGCAACACGGTTGCTGTTGCTAAAGTTAACATAGACCCGACAAAGGCCTTTGACTCGGTTGACTGCCAGGCTCTGTGGTGCATACTATCAATATATGGCTGCCCTGACAAATATATCAGAATATTGAAGCTTCATATGATGGCATGTCAGTCACAGTACTCAGCAACAGCAGCTCTGAGTCAGTGCCCTTCACTGCGGAAACGGGTCAAACAGGGATGCATCATCACACTCACCCTGTTTGCCATCTTTTTTCTTTTTTGGGGGGATTTTTTCCCCCTTTTTCTCCCCAATTGTACTGGCCAATTACCCCACTCTTCCGAGCTGTCCTGGTCCATGCTCCACCCACTTTGCAGATCCGGGGAGGGCTGCAGACTACTCCATGCCTCCTCTGATACATGTGGAGTCGCCAGCCGCTTCTTTTCAGCTGACAGTGAGGAGTTTTGCCAGGGGGACGTAGCGCGTGGGAGGATCATGCTATTCCCCACAGTTTCCCCTCCCCCCCGAACAGACACTCCGACCGACCAGAGGCGTTAGTGCAGCGACCAGGACACATACCCAATCTGGCTTCCCACTCGCAGACACGGCCAATGTGTCTGTAGGGACACCCGACCAAGCCGGAGGTAACATGGGAATTTGAACCAGCGATCCCCGTGTTGGCAGGCATCGGAATAGACCACCATGCCACTTGATGCCCTGTTTGCCATCTTTATTGCTGCCATACTCCATTTCGTTGGTGAAGAGCTGCCACAGGGGATCACAATCCTGTACAGAACTGATGGCAGGCTCGTCAACCTTAATAGGTTCAAGGCCAAGAGCAAAGTCTGCAGCGCCACCATCATGGAGCCTCAGTATGCAGATGACAACGCTATCGCAGCATACTCCACAAAAGACCTCAAGGACATTTTGAATGACTTTTCCAAGGTATACAGAACCCTGGGTCTAGCATTAAACATCAAGAAGACCCGGGCCCTATATCAGCCTCCACCCAACCAGCCATCTACCCAGCCCACCATAAAAGTAGAAAACAAAATTCTTGAAAATGTTGATCACTTCCCCCACCTCAGCAGCCTTCTCTACTCAAAAGCTAACATTGATTCTGAGGTCAACTATCTCCTGAGTTGTGCCAGTGGCGCTTATGCCAGACTCAGGAAAAGAGTCTTTGAAGACCGACACCTAAAGGCCCAAACAAAACTCCTGGTCTACAGAGCTGTTGTACAGAGCAATACCACCAAAGATCCTTATGAAAGATCCTGAGGATCAGCTGGAAGGACAGATGCACCAACATCAGAGTTCTGGAAGAAGTCAATATGACTAGCATCACCACCACCATAATTCAGCACCAACTCCAATGGATAGGCCACGTCATCCACATGTCCAACACACGGTTCCCCAAATAGATACTGTACTCCCAGCTGAAGAAAGGTCAGCAAGCTCCCGGCGGGCAAAATAAACATTTCAAGGACAACATCTAGACCAGTTTGAAGAAATTCAACATCACATCGAGCAACTGGGAACAGATTACACTGGATAGGCGCACCTGGAAGAAATAGATGCAGGAAGGAGCTGAAATGAAACTCTACTGTGCCGCAGAGAAAAAGCAACAGCACCACAAGGAGAGAGAGAAAAAGGCTCCACCACCACCACCAACCTCCACCACATTCCCCTGTCCACACTGCACCAAGGTATGTGGGTCGCAGATCGGCCTCTACAGCCATCTGAAGACCCACAAGTAGACAACCAAATGGAGAGGACAGTCATACTCCCTTCAAGTGACCGCCGTCCGCTGATGATGAAGCACATAACTTCAAAGTGTCACACTGGCAACATATGGCTCAAGAAGCTGACAAAGATAAGCCATATACTCCACTGAGAATCTATATAGATACTCATCAGGAAAAGCCAAAGGCTTTTTTCGGTCTCTAAAAACTCTTGCCTTCCTTGACACTGAAAACCCAGGGTTAAACCTGAAGTTATTTTGCTAACCCCAAATCCTGCTTCATAGTATAGGTCTCTGATATGCTGTTTTGGTTTCAGATATGTTTATTTGTTTTGAGCCTCAGAGCAACCTTACACATATTATCCTATAATCCACACAAATTTTGAGCAACAATCATAAAAAAAAAGCTGATTCAGGCCTGTTTTTCCAACTGAGATAAACTGTTAATTATATCCAAGCTACTCTGGCATGACCCTAATGTGGCCGAAATGCTATTACCGGTCTGTTTACAAATATCAGATCCAGAGTCCTATACTACAGAGCAGGATTTGGGGTTAGCGAGGTAGCTTTAGGTTTCACCCTGGGTTTTCAGTGTCACAATGATGGTTCCCTTTTTACCAGGTACATCACCATGGTGACTTATGCTGCACACCTAACCTGCTCCGGAGCAGGTTATGTGCGAGATAACAGATCAACACATATAAAAGCACCACCTACTAACCAATAAATTCTCTTTGAAAATGGCATCACCATTCCTAGAAGATCCCATGGACCTCGGTGTGCGAATAGTGAGAGGGTCTCTCAAGAAGGTAAGAGTTTTTAGAGTCTGACAAAACCCTTTGGCTTTCCCTGACGGGTATCTATATAAGATATAGATTCTCTGCGGAGGGAATGGCTTATCTTTGTCAGTTTCTTGAGCTGTAAATTGCCACTGCAACACATCAAAATCGTGCGCTTACAGTCCTGCAGACTTTATGCATTGGCTTGCATTTTTTTGGTACAGGTACTTTTATGTATGCTGTGGGTAATGTGGTGAAGCTAAGAAAAAACACGTTCAAGAGCATAATTCGCAAGGTGGTTCTTGCTCTAACAGAGCTACTTGATGCGTTTGTTGTGTTCCCAGACCACTTGCCCATGCAGTCTATAAAAGAGGGCTTTCATTAAATAGCAGGTAGACAACTCAAGTTGACTACTTGATCTATAAATAATATAGATCCTATGACATTTACTTTTGTATATTGAATGCAGCTTACTCCTTTCATAGGGTTTCCCAGAGTGATCTGTGCCATTGATTGCACCCATATTCCAATCACAGCATGTCCAGGTGAGAATGAAGGTCATTTGTCAGTCGCAAGTCATTCCATATCATCAATGTGAATGATAAATAAGGATACTCATCGTTTGAGCATACTGGCTCATTGCCTGCATGGACACTAAGCCTTTGCAGCTGAAAGAATAAGGCTAAAGTTGTCTGACATGCCATGAGAATACATCTTAAGCAACACATTAATTTAATGGAATACACAATTGTGATTATAGTCAGATGTACTAGTGCCTTAATGATGGGGCAGTGACATTGATAAGCCTATTAACTTACATATTCACACAGTCGGCAATGTTTTGCCAGCCTTCCTTCCTGCCTTTGGCAGCAGCAATTGTGTTTATTTTAGCCTGGATTATATTTTTAAATTCTTCATATTTGTTTAATATTATATTTTGCTTATATTGTGTCAGATATGCGGCTCTGGTGGACTTGTCCATGTTTGTGATTGGTCATATGGTGCAAACACCGCCTCCTTTATGTGAATGTGCTCATAGCTAGATTGGGAAAACCTGGGTTGACTGAATGAGTTGATAACCACCATCGTGACACCACTTATGCGTGCTTGTGGTTGTTAGGCTTAGTGAAGCCAGCTAACGAAAAGATATCCTGGGTACAGTGAACTTGCTTCGTAGTGTAGGCCTCAGGTCTTCCAGTTTTCGCTGTTTGCCTCTCTTCAAATTGCTACAAGTGGCGTTTAGTGTAAATGTTAACCATTTTACGTAAGCAACAAATTATATAAACTGTGTCCATACAATAATTTTAGGTCACTTAGGTTGCCAAACTAAGAGCTCTTAGTCATTCTTTGGACTAAGGAAAAGTTAAATGGTAATGTTCGTTAGTGTTGCTGCTCCTAGACTATGAAACAGCCTTCCTCCTGATAGATTCAGTGTCAACAAACACATTTAAGAATTTTTATCTTGTTTGATATTTTATTGGTTGTACTATGGTTTATCTCTCATGCTGCTATTGGATAATTTTTTTATTGTTATACGCCACAGGTTTTATTGTCATTTTGTTTTATGTGCTTGATTGTAAAGCACTAAAACACATCAGTCCAGAAAGGTGCTATAGAATACAAGTAATATTTGATCAAGAAATGTCGGTGAAACCCAGAGTCAAAGACTACAAAGAAGTGTGAACGGCAAACTTTTGGTAAACTTAAATTAAGAGTGATTGCTAGGCCTAAAGGAAAAGTTGAGAAAATGGTAGAAAAAAATAGAAGGCACATTCACAGACTGACAAATCACAGTAGATTTGACATATTAAAGGCAAATGTGCAGGTATTGTGATTTGAGCAGCTTGAATGGAGAGGGGGATTGCAGGTTGGATACAGAAGGTTTGTTTCTTGGTCAACTTTATATTTTCTTAAGTGAGCTTACTCTATTTATATTCACTTACATAAATTATACTCCAATTTAAGTCTCTAATATGCTTCATATAATTGTAAGTGTTGTCATGAAATATCACATCTCACAACTCGACTAATCATTACACGTTGAGGGCATTAATCATTAATCCCCTCCTTTCCTTTACATTAGGAAATATCATTTTCTGATTCTGTTATCTTTAAGTTTTTTTTTTTTTAGACAGTGATGCCTACAACAATAACGTGAAATGGATTGGAGTAATAATATCATCACTTACACAAATCTATAGTTATAATTTCAAGATATCATTTATCATCTTCTCTCCAAGATATTTCTTATAAAATATGTGTATAATGAGGAACATACGGTGTCCAGCTCAGCCTCCAGATTACAGGGTTTCAGACTGTCGGCCAGGTCAGCAAACTGCTCTGGATGTGTTTCGTTAAGCTTCTCAATCCAGCTGTGGACATTTGTCACGTTGATTGTGTCTTCTGCTAGATCGAAGGTGTTCAGCAGCAGTATGCGAGTCCTGAAAGAGAACAAAAAGACAATTACTCAAGATTAGAGCAAAAGCTTAAACCTGATCTGCATTGTGTGTATTTATCACTTCCAATATTTGGTCAATAACTATCAATATCATTCTGTAAATTATGTTAGATGTCAAAGCAAATGACATCTAAGGAAACCAAGTACACTTTATTATTGTCAGCTACAACACAAGAATGTACAAATAGCTGTCAACTAATAGTCCAGATTAGTAAGTATGTGTTTGTTAATGCCTTTCTTTAGCACATTTGTTTCTAAGTTTAAATTATAATTTCTGTCAGTTAGCAATGGATAAATGTTGGTGTAAACTATTATCTTGAAAGTGAAATGAGACAAAGGAGCTCAACTAAGTGTGTGTGTGTATATATATATATATATACTTAAAAAAGCATAATAGCACTCAAGACACCGCCCTCTCAGTGGCAGCACACCTTTGTTGCAAAACCTTGATGTATGCACAGTACACAGGTAAACCTCTACTACGCTTCTTTCTGTCTGCACCTCACAAAGTGTGGACTATTGAACTTTGACTTAGTCTCTGGCTTTGAAGACATTTATGTTTGTGCTATACTTAGTTGTGCCCTTTGTGTCTTTTCATGTATAGACCTGCTAACATCAAAGCTGCTGGAAATAACCTAGTATATCTATAACTTTGTTAAAAGAAACACTCAATGGTAGGGAAAGTGCTCAACAAATAAGGAGCAAAATAACCCAGTTTGTCAAGTAAATTCTTTACGAGACGGTACAAGCCTGTTTCATGCTAAAAGCAATCATCAGCTGTCAATAAAGCTACTTGGGAAAGGACCTACTATTTATTGCCTCGTCATGCACATCATGTGCACAATGTCAAATGGGGAACGGAGAGGCGCGACATTCAAAAAATTCAAAAATACATGATCACTAACAGTCCAATGGGGGGGGTATTTGGCTATTGGCATGATTTATTTATAATTGCAAAATAGGTGCTCATATGTATCTATGTCTGCAACTGCTGGTCAATTTATTCCTGTTATTCAATGTCGACATTTCTGGTTTGCAAATGATAAAATATTTTTCAGTGAGACATAGATTGCATATTTTACTACTGGTTGAGTATGCTTTGTTCTTTGAGAGGATTTTCCAGGTGGTTGAATAATTAATGTTTCTTTAAGCTGTTATATTTGGTCATTGACGGTTGCATACGAGGGGGCATGAGTCGTTCACATGGCAGTTGCAGTTGGGGGTGTCCGTTTGTGATGGTGTCTTTGATTTGTTCATGATTTTTGTGTTGTAGGACGATATTATTTGTTGAATGTTAGGCATGCAGCTGTAACTAATTTTGATGGTGTTCTTATCGACCATCTTCCTCAGTTGGTGGTCCGCACTTATCCAAGAGTTCAAATAACTACTTAATGGTGGGTTGTACTTGAGCTTAAAATTGTAGCTGCTCTTTTATAATGCTTCTTGGTATGGAGGTGTGGCTTCATTGAATATGGATTCATTAGATGATCATTTTGAGAGTCTTCTATTAATGCTTTCTGTGATGTTCTTCTAGATGGAGGCTGGGTGGTTGCTTTCTCTATGGATAAACTGCAGCGTGTTGTTGGGTTTAATGTACAGCTTGTATGGGCCGTTTCTAAGTTCCATTGAGATGTCCAGACGGTCAATTTGTTTTTTGTTTGCTTCAATTGTTATTTTTGAGAATATTTTGCATATTGATTTCTTAATTTGTTCAATTTGTTGATAGATTTCTTAATTTGTACAATTTGTTGATAGATTTCTTAATTTGTTATATTTGTTGTTAATATGTTATGTTCTTCCCCGTGTAGCTTTATTGACAGCTGATGATTGCTTATGGCACGAAACAGGCTTGTACTGTCCATGAAAGAATTTACTTGAATCACTGGATGATATATATATATATATATATATATATATATATATATATATATATATATATATATATATATATACATACATAGCAGTACAAGCTTGTTTTGTGCGTTGCGCACTCATTAGCTCCCTATATATATATATATATATACACTCACGGGCCACTTTATTAGGCACACCTGTCCAACTGCTCGTTAACGCAAAATTCTAATCAGCCAATCACATGGCAGCAACTCAATGCATTTAGGCATGTAGACATGGTCAAGACGATCTGCTGCAGTTCAAACCGAGCATCAGAATGGGGAAGAAAGGTGATTTAAGTGACTTTGAACGTGGCATGGTTGTTGGTGCCAGACGGGCTGGTCTGAGCATTTCAGAAACTGCTGATCTACCGGGATTTTCACGCACAACCATCTCTAGGGTTTACAGAGAATGGTCCGAAAAAGAGAAAATCTCCAGTGAGCGGCAGTTCTGTGGGCGAAAAGCCTTGTTGATGCCAGAGGTCAGAGGAGAATGGCCAGACTGGTTCGAGCTGATAGAAAGGCAACAGTAACTCAAATAACCACTCATTACAACCGAGGTATGCAGAAGAGCATCTCTGAACGCACAACACGTCGAACCTTGAGGCAGATGGGCTACAGCAGCAGAAGACCACACCGGGTGCCACTCCTGTCAGCTAAGAACAGGAAACTGAGGCTACAATTCGCACAGGCTCACCAAAATTGGACAATAGAAGATTGGAAAAACGTTGCCTGGTCTGATGAGTCTCGATTTCTGCTGCGACATTCAGATGGTAGGGTCAGAATTTGGCGTCAACAACATGAAAGCAAAGCAATCCAATAGAGCACCTTTGGGATGTGGTGGACCGGGAGATTCGCATCATGGATGTGCAGCCGACAAATCTGCAGCAACTGCGTGATGCTATCATGTCAATACGGACCAAACTCTCTGAGGAATGTTTCCAGTACCTTGTTGAATCTATGCCACGAAGGATTAAGGCAGTTCTGAAGGCAAAAGGGGGTCCAACCCGGTACTAGCAAGGTGTACCTAATAAAGTGGCCAGTGAGTGTATATATATATATATATATATATATATATATATATATATATATATATATATATATATATATATATATATATAGCAAATGTACATTTGTCCAGTATTTGTCCACAATCTTCAACCTGTCATTTCCATCTGTAAATATTTGATTTAAAAAAAAAAGCCAAATTAATTGACATGCTAAATATAGCACAGAGAAAACGTGCTTAGTGCTGCAAATGATCTTCTTTCATTTAGTGTATATATATCAATCACACTTAGATGTGATTGACTGATTGATGGCTGGAGACTTAGTGCTGCAAATGATCTTCTAGACTCCAAGTGTGACTGACTGATCTGATGGCTGGAGATGCTAGTAGACATGGTAACATAATTCTACTTGCTCTTGGTACTACTTTCCACACACTTGATCCCATCATCCTGTTTTTCTCATAGATATGTTTGAATACGCAGTAATGCAGTTGTAATTTATGTCTCAGATGAAAGATCTCAGTTGATTTGGATAATTCAGTATCCTCCTCAGCTAGACTGTGGAGCCCCTGTAAGGCTACAATCCCAAAGATTTACATATGGAACACATGCTCTTTTTGATAATTTCCAAATTATCCCTTGTGCTGTTTAATTTCAAAAGGAACTTGAAGTGATTAAAAACCAATGCAATTACCAAAATCACTGTGGTGACACACAGCTGAATTTGTATGTAAATCTTATCCATGCAAACAATGCTCATCCACTGTCATCCTGAAAAAGCTAAACCTGAGATTGTTATTTTTGATTTTAGGAGTTAATTAATTACTTAATATAATAAATGGTTTTTCCACAGTTTCTTTGAGCTCTTTTGCTTTTTACTGCTTACATATTATGTTTACTGTTTTTTTTCAGTCAAGATGATAGTTTTTGTTTAATGTTCGCATTTGTCTTTTTTCTTTTAGTTTTACCTAAGCACTTCAAAAATTTGTTTTGAGAAGTTATAATTGTTTTACATAAGTTTCAAGTTTTCTACACTTTATAATTTTCATAGATGTTGATCTTTAATAGAGCAAGAAAAGATTAACATTACTAATCCCTCAAAGAAAAGTCTATCCGGGAAATTGTATCGTGCAGCTGCAGAGAGACTCAGCAGTGGAGCAGTGCAGCAGTGCAGATCTTAACAGTGAACAAAACTGAAGAAGTCACCTCTCTAGACAGCTTTCATAGTTGAAGGTAGCCTTGAAGCCATAGATGGCAAATGTTACGATACTGGCAAAAATCGAGGTTCCACTATTGATGGCAGACACAACAATGGCCTGTTGCTCAAAGTTGTTATTGTACTGGTTGTAGCTGGCAAAAGCTATGAGAGATCCAAAGCCCAGGCCAAGGGATAAAAATATCTGGGTCGCAGCATTGATCCATGTAGTAGGGTTTGCAAGCTGATCCATCTGAAGACAGACCATGAAAGACACACAAACACAAAAATAAAATGCAAGAATAGCCACAAAATTTCCTTATTTTCATAGGCTCAGAGCACAATTTCCAAATTACGTCTAATCTCATTTGCATTTTTCAACAGTAATGTAAAAGTCAATTTGTTTGTTTGATTATAATAATACTGTAGTTTTGTCTGACAATGAGGTAAAAGTCTGAGCACTAGACATGTCATGTTGTGCATGAAAACAGTGTTATAGGGCTAGGCCAACATATGAATACAAAATTATCAGTGGCACTGATTAAACAACAGAATTGTGCTGTACAGATGGTAGCACTTGGTAATTAGCTCCTTTATATCCCTGTATCCTATTTACAAACCACAAACACAAAAGCCACAAGCCTACCTTGGGTGTGAACATGTATATGATGCCGTTGAAGGCCCCAGGAAGGGTAACACCTCGGATCAGGTAAATAATAAGTACCACATAGGGAAATGTGGCTGTGAAATACACCACCTAGAGATGAAGCCACACACAGGACATTCAAGGTTCAGGTCTTTGCTCATTTCTAGCCTTTGTTCTAGCACATTATTCCTGGTTTCAAAATACAGACTGCCTTGAAAAATGCCAATATGTTGTGAAAGGGAATATATTTATTGTGAACATAAAATTATAGTAAGAATGACTTGATAATATCCATTTATGTTACAATACTCATCTTTGATCTGATGAGCTGACTTAAGAATGTCTTATCCCTGCACCTTGTTTGTCTTGTTAGAATCCTGGACCTTCCCCTCAGCAGCGGCTGCTTTGTGATTATGTAATGAAGTGGGCCAAAGTACTGTAAAAGTTCCACTCATTCTATCCTAACATATTTAAAAAAATGTAACACCCTCATATTGTGCAAGACAAAACTGCAGACCTTTTATGAAGTTGGAGGTTAATAGTTTAATGACAGTCTTGGAAAAAAAAACAGCTGTCATTTTATTAGGGGACAATTGACCTCAAATTCTCCAATCTAGACAGTATGTTATAATTTGCATTTTCAACTTGAGGGACAATGATCTCTTTCATCTAACACCTGATAAGTTAATGTTCTATTTCTCATCTCAGTTTTGATTTTCAAAAGAATACCACTAATCAACCAGACCATCCATGTTAGATGAGAAGTATTTGTCTCTTTACAAATATATGACATTTGTTACCTGAGCTACAGACAGTGGGTCGCTATTTAACTAAGAGGGCTAACATCTTCATGCATGCTCAATAATCCAGGTAAGCAAATCACAGAAAGTTGAATCAGTTCATCTGGACACAACGTTTAGTGAGAGAAACATTTCATCACTCATTTGAGTAACCTCTTCAGTTTCAACTGACTGCAGGTATCCCCACCCTTATAAACAATACAGTGGCATAACGGCCACTGAAACAAAAGATCGGTTTCATATTCAAATTGCCATGAACATTAACTAGAGCAGCGATGGCTAACCGTGTGCCATGGAGAGCCATTTGTATGCAGGTTTTCATTCCAACCCGACTCCACACCAAGTGATTTCACTGATACATTCTTCCTCTTTGGTTGAAGGGTGATGGCCTGGTGGCCTGTCCAGGATGTATCCCTGCCTCCCGCCCAATGACTGCTGGGATAGGCTCCAGCATTCCCACGACCCTGAGAGCAGGATAAGCGGTTTGGATAATGGATGGATGGATGGTTGAAGGATTGCTAATCAGTGAAATCACCTGGTGTGGAGTCCAGCTGGAACGAAACCTGCATACACATGGCTCTCCATGGCACATGGTTAGCCACCTCTGAACTAGAGTTTCAGTGGCCATGTGTACTATTCACAGAGGATTGAGGAACAATGGGTAACCAAACGGGAAGTCAAAGAGGCCATCTATGTGAAGAGGGAACGACCATCGCTGAACCGCGGGGGGGGGGGGGGGGGGCTAAGAGTACATCTGTCACCATTTTACAATGCTGTGATTGCAACTATTCCCCAATCCTCTGTAAATAGTACACATGGCCATTGAAACTCTAGTTAATGCTCACGGCAATTTGCATATGAAACTGATCGTTGGTTTCCGTCGTTATGCCACTGTATTGTTTATAAGGGTGGGGATACCTACAGTCAGTTGAGACTGACGAGGTCACTCAGATGAGTGATGAAACGTTTCTCCCACTAAACATTGTGTCCAGATGAACTGATTCACTTTTCTGTGATAAGAGGTCTAACCTTTCCTGTGGACTTGAGTCCTCGAATGATAAACAGGTAGACAAGTATCCAGGCCAGAAGAAGGCAGAGTATCTGCCCTGTGTGTATGCCTCCAGTCTCATCAATGGAAGAAGAGATGTTCAGGGTTTGCCTATAGAAGAAGAACTGAGTGGGCGTTGCATGTTCGCACTCCTCCAAAGGCCCTGTCTCGTTGCTGTTGAGAGGGCAATGTGCCCACGGCAGGACAGGCTAGGATGGGAGGTGAAGGAATCAAGCCAGGGATGATTATACAGTGTTATATTCAAACGGGACAATAAATGTCCTGGTGTAGGTCCAGCATTAATATACATCTGCTATTAAAAAGTTACAGTAGCATTTCAGTTTTGGACTCACTTGAAATGAATTGAAGAGGTACCAGAAACTCCAGGCATTGATGACATTGTAATAAAGACACAGATACAGGGAAGTCACAACACTAGCTAAACCTGAAACAAGAGGATCATTGAACAGATCAAGAGATACTCTTATTTTCTCATTTCATGTATTACATATTATTCATCCATCAATACCTTTAACCAGTAATGCAAGAATCCAAGTTAAATCGGGTGTTTTACCAAGAGTCCACGGGAAATCTAAAGTATCTGACATCCAGTCGGAGTTGAGGTTCTTTTTGTTGGTAAGCATTTAAACCACTGCGCATTACCTCTACATTGCCCACAATATGATATTTACATTATTTTCAAGACATGCACACCATGCTAATAGTATATCAGCCATTCCAAGATCAAGAACCATTTAACTAACAATTCCCCAACAGTTCAAATGCATTCAATGCTACACAACTCAAGATGACAACATTGTGTACTGGGTAGTATATATATATACCACCCGGAATATCCTCTCAAAGAACAAAGCATATTCAACCAGTAGTAAAATGTGCAATCTATGTCTAACTGAAAAATATTTTATCATTTGCAAACCAGACATGTCCACATTGAATAACAGGAATGAATTGGCCAGCAGTTGCAGACATAGCTATAAGCACATATTTTGTAATTATAAATAAACATGCCAATAGACAAATACCCCCCCCCCCATTGGACCGTTAGTGATCACGTGTTTTTGAATGTCGCACCTCTTCCTTCCCCATTGGACATTGTGCACGTGATGTGCATGACAAGGCAGTAAATGGTATGTCCTTTCCCGATTAGCTTTATTGACAGCTGATGATTGCTTATGGCATGAAACAGGCTTGTACTGTCTCATAAAGATTTATATATATATATATATATATATATATATACTACCATTCAAAAGTTTGGGATCACCCAAACAATTTCGTGTTTTCCATGAAAAGTCACACTTATTCACCACCATATGTTGTGAAATGAATAGAAAATAGAGTCAAGACATTGACAAGGTTAGAAATAATGATTTGTATTTGAAATAAGATTTTTTTTACATCAAACTTTGCTTTCGTCAAAGAATCCTCCATTTGCAGCAATTACAGCATTGCAGACCTTTGGCATTCTAGCTGTTAATTTGTTGAGGTAATCTGGAGAAATTGCACCCCACACTTCCAGAAGCAGCTCCCACAAGTTGGATTGGTTGGATGGGCACTTCTTTGAGCAGATTGAGTTTCTGGAGCATCACATTTGTGGGGTCAATTAAATGCTCAAAATGGCCAGAAAAAGAGAACTTTCATCTGAAACTCGACAGTCTATTCTTGTTCTTAGAAATGAAGGCTATTCCATGCGAGAAATTGCTAAGAAATTGAAGATTTCCTACACCGGTGTGTACTACTCCCTTCAGAGGACAGCACAAACAGGCTCTAACAGGTACTATTTAATGAAGATGCCAGTTGGGGACCTGTGAGGCATCTGTTTCTCAAACTAGAGACTCTAATGTACTTATCTTCTTGCTCAGTTGTGCAACGCGGCCTCCCACTTCTTTTTCTACTCTGGTTAGAGCCTGTTTGTGCTGTCCTCTGAAGGGAGTAGTACACACCGGTGTAGGAAATCTTCAATTTCTTAGCAATTTCTCGCATGGAATAGCCTTCATTTCTAAGAACAAGAATAGACTGTCGAGTTTCAGATGAAAGTTCTCTTTTTCTGGCCATTTTGAGCGTTTAATTGACCCCACAAATGTGATGTTCCAGAAACTCAATCTGCTCAAAGAAGTGCCCATCCAACCAATCCAACTTGTGGGAGCTGCTTCTGGAAGCGTGGGGTGCAATTTCTCCAGATTACCTCAACAAATTAACAGCTAGAATGCCAAAGGTCTGCAATGCTGTAATTGCTGCAAATGGAGGATTCTTTGACGAAAGCAAAGTTTGATGTAAAAAAAATCTTATTTCAAATACAAATCATTATTTCTAACCTTGTCAATGTCTTGACTCTATTTTCTATTCATTTCACAACATATGGTGGTGAATAAGTGTGACTTTTCATGGAAAACACAAAATTGTTTGGGTGATCCCAAACTTTTGAACGGTAGTATATATATATATATATATATATATATATATATATATATATATATATATATATATATTTCATTTCATTTCATTATGAATATAATATTGATATAATGATGTGTGTGTGTGTGTGTGTGTATATATATGTGTATATAATCCTTGCAGTGGCTAGAAAAGGCTGCACTGAAGGACAGCACAGAAGCTGTGATCATAGCAGCAAAAGAACAAGCACTCAGGAGCAGATTGATTGAGCCAGGGGTACACCACACCAGAAAGACCCAAGATGCAGGTTGTGCGAAGATGCCCCTGAGACTGTCCAGCACTTAGTGGCAGGGTGTAAAATGCTAACTGGGAAAACGTGCAATGAAAGGCATAACCAAGTGGTTGGATAGTGTATAGAAATATCTGTACTGAATACAGACTGGAAGTCCTCAAGTCCAAATGGGAGATACTGTCAAAGGTGGTTGAGAATGGCAAAGCTAAGATCCTGTGGGACTTCAAGTTCCAGCTGGCTAGCCAACCAGATATTGTGGTTGTCGACAAACAACAAAAGACAGCAGTAGTGATCGATGTAGCAATCCTGAGCAACGGCAACATCAGGAAGAAAGAGCATGAGAAGCTAGAGAAATACCAAGGGCTGAGGGAAGAACTAGATTGGATGTGGAAGGTGAAATCCACAGTAGTCCCAGTGTAAGAGGAGCACTAGGGGCTGTGGCCCCCAAACTGGGAGAGTGGCTCCAGCAGATTCCAGGAGCAACATGTAAAGTCTTCTGTCCAGAAGAGTGCGGTCCTAGGAACAGCTAAGTTACTGCGCAGAACCCTCAAACTCCCAGGCCTCTGGTAGAGGACCCGAGCTTGAGGAAGACACACACCACCCAAAAAAGGGTTAGGGTTATGAGGGAAGTGTGACAGTGGTGAGGTGTGCGGTTGGAATGACAGATGGGTTCAAGTTGGAGGTGGGATTACATCAAGGATAGGCTCCGAGCCCTTACTTGTTTGCAATGGTGATGAACAGGTTGATGGATGAGATCAGGCAGGACTCTCCATGAATGTGATGTTTGCGGATGACAGTGTGATCTATAGTAAGAGTAGGGTGCAGGTTGAGGAAAGCCTGGAGAGGTGGAGGTATGCACTAGAGAGGAGAGGAAAGAAAGTCAGTAGGAGCAAGATGGAATACATATGCTAAGATGTACATTGGGAGTGATGAAGAAGGACAGGATTAGGAATAAATATATTACAGGGACAGCTCAGATTGTACGGTTTGAAGACAAAGCAAGAGAGGCAAGATTGAGATGGCTTGGACATGTGTGGAGGAGAGATGCCGGGTATATTGGGAGAAGGATACTGAATATGGAGCTGCCAGGGGAGAGGAAAAGAGGAAGACCAAAGAGGAGGTTAATGGATGTGGTGAGAGAGGCAGGTGGCTTGCGTGACAGAGGAAGATGCAGAGGACAGGAAGAAATGGAAATGGAGCAGCAAAAAGTAGTGTGTGTGTGTGTGTGTGTGTGTGTGTGTGTGTGTGTGTGTGTGTGTGTGTGTGTGTGTGTGTGTGTGTGTGTGTGTGTGTGTGTGTGTGTGTGTGTGTGTGTGTGTGTACACACACGCACACAAAACACACATAGATCAGGAGTTCAAACCCCGGTTGGGATGAGTCCCCAGTAAGAGTTGGCAGCTGATGAGTGCGCGACGCATGAAACAGGCTTGTACTGCTATGTATTAACTTTTCTTTTTCCTACATCTATCTTAATATTCCGCTCCTCATTTGTTGAGCACTTTTATCAGCACCATTGACGGTTTCCGGGGGGAAAAAAAGGCCACATACATATCGACATACATACACAATTAAGGTCAAATTTATTAGCCCCCTTTATGAAATCAAAGAAAACCCTTAACTTTTCCATGGAAATGACCATAACCAAAGTGTTTATCGTTTAATTGCTTCCAAAAGAACAAAGACAAAATCTCCACTAAGTTTGATTAAGATATTTTACTGATGCGCTGAATTGAAACAAGAAACAAAAATGACAAGGCCAAAATTATTAGCCCTCTGACAATTAATAGTCAATAGTGTAACCTTTCTGACTCACAACTGACAACAACCTCTTATGGTAGTTCCTAACTACCATATGTCTATGGCACATGTCTCTTGAGGGATCTTAGCCCATTCTTCCATTGCAAATTGTTCCAGCTCATCTAAATTGTGTGGTTTTCGAGCATGGACATTAACCTTGAGCTCCCGCCACAGATTCTCAATAGGATTGAGATCTGGGCTCTGAGAGGGCCACTCCAGGGCTTTGATTTTGGTGTCCTTCAAATTTTGGACCAACTTGGATGTATACTTTGGGTCATTGTCTTGCTGGAAGACCTAGCAGCAACCTAAAGCTAGACTGGCAGCATATTTCTTTACATTATCCTTCAAAATATCAACATAATTTTATTCTTTCTTGCTTTATACATTTAGTATAAAGCAAACCTGAAGATGTATTTTACATTCCAAAATGTACCAAATAGGGGTCTATATATATATATATAAAGACCATTTTATCTGTAACTGTATGCAGTCGCACATAAAATGTATGCTCCCTTTGGTGAGCACTCACCCACTCCTCCCAGGTAAGGGCTGATAGCAGTCCATGCCCCAATGCTACCGAGACGCATTTTCTGGCCAATGGCGAGCTCCATATAAAATAATGGCACACCCTCCAGAACCAGCATGATGAGATATGGGATCAAGAACCCACCTAAGGGTGCAAGGACAGAAAAATATATATACATGTCTCACAAGACAATCAAACACAGTTTCAAAATTCCTTTCAGGTTTTGTATTCTCATGGTTACAGAGAATACAACATGAAGAGCACACACATCACAATCACAATCTTGTTTACCGGCCATGTAGGTTTGCACAAACATGGAATGTGACTCTTGTTTCATGGCTCTCTCAGTGTACTTAACATATAACAACACTACAAAACAACAATCTTCACATATATACACAAGGATTACCTTATACAGTTAAAGTAAAAGGTGATAAAGAGCAATGGTGCAGAGAATATATCATATACATACATACACATCAGACACTGATGTGTATGTATGTGTGATATATTGTATCTTTTTGTTTGTGAAACCAAAAAAAAAAAGATGTATATAACTTGAGCTTGGACATGTTATCTGGATGGGGTTCCTGGGGTGTAAAGCCACAAGCAAGGTACACCACAAATAGATTTTGAGTTATCAGAATAGCCTGACTTTAAATTGTGTTTTGGAAATGACTTGGTTATGGGACATGGTTAGATAAGACTAAATAATAACCCACTGACAATCGCTTCATGACCAAACTGACAAGAGTAGATGTTATTATATCCATTTAGAAATTGCTGTGCGTAAAAAAGAATACACAACTATTGCAACGACAGATTGGATCTTGTATACTGAAATCAATATTCTTCCATGTGGAAATGACTGATATGGTCTTTCTATCTACCCCATGGATCCAAATCTGAATTTGTTTGAGTGGATAAATACCTGCTTATTCTTCACAGCTAGGGCAACCAGAGTGCATGGTGTAGAGAAAGTGCTTATTCCAAAGTCAACCAGCATGGTCAGTGAAACAACATTGTATTCAGTTTTTTATCCCATACTGACCTATATACTGACTAAAAATGCTTGTTTAGCTACACAAGTAAGATGTACTGGGCGCAAAATAGCATACAGCCAGTATCAGAGTACCAGCTATGGATGTCAGTGAAAGGAGTGGAAAATGCTGTTCCTTACCTCCACCATGCATTTGACAGAGGTATGGAAAACGCCACACGTTTCCTAATCCGACTGCGTATGATATGCATGCAAATATGAATTGCTTGGGATTATCCCAGTTGGGTCTGCTGCCGTCCTTTTCCATCGCTGTGTCCTTTGGCTGAGTTGCTTTATTCACTGGATTGTCTTGACAGCCAAACCAAAATGTGCCCCTGTTCCTGGGCACCCCTGTCTGGACAACAACAAATCCAACGAAAATCTCTTCTGACAAGTGTTGTGGAGGCTGCCGTTGACATCAGTAAAACCTCATGTCCCAACCCAGAAGTTTTATTAGCGCATTCTTACTCTAATGAGGCCCCACTCCCAGGAGGGAGGGTCTCCCACTTGTTTTAAGCTGCTGTTTAGATAACACAGGTGAATGTTTGATTACACGGGCTTTTTCCACTCCAGATTAACCTTTCCTCTGTCAAAAATTCTCAAACTCATACTGGTTGTTTTTCTCCATGTGGCCCAGAAGCCCACGTTTGTTTTTAGTACAGTAATGCAGTATGCTGACTGCTGTTGTTGTGTTGTTGTGTTGTGTGGTTATGATGCTAATGGACGTGGCTGCTATAGCTGCTGTGCTTTTCTTCCAAGACATTAAACACTTTATTTCTATCTGACATGCTGTGAGGCAAGACAGTATGTGTTGAAATTCATTGTAAATTGTGAATTTCAACACATAGTCCATCAGCTGGAATGTATGTTATGAAAGTAAAATGTAACCTTCAAATGGATTTAGAGCCTCAGTGTCTAAAGAATGTTTGACTAAAGCATCTAAAATGTGTCTATTATGCTGTTTTATGAATGGAACACAATAAATGCCAGTTGTAACATGAAAACAATGTTGAAAGCAAAGTTTCCACCAAGGACGTTTACATTTTTGCAACACCAGAATACCACTTCTATAAAGTATATTGCTAAATCTACTAATGTAACAACGAAAAGCAATGCGTAATAGGAAGTAATAATACAAAGACAATGTACTGTTAGACATGAGAACATGGAAAATATGAAAAAAAAAACACATTAGGAGCCAGGTTGTTTTTGCCCATATGTGAAGCATCCGGTCATAGTGGTCTGTTTTTTCTGTGCTTGATGGATTTTTTTTTCAACGACAACTATGACTAAAATGTTGGCATACTGTCACAATGTTCTGCTATAAAATTTCAAAAACAATTTCAGCTCAGTGATCCAGTGGTTGTGCAATGGTGCAGGTGTGGTTGCCTGCTATGAAGCCCATGTATTTGTTGTTGAATGTGAGCTACACTGAGAGCTGCTCGTCACGACACTGGCAGCTTTTCCTGGGAGAGAACGTCACTTGGTGACAGTGATAAATGGTCATTTGTACATGAGGTACAATGAGTTCTGCTGCTATGGGCCCCATTTCCCTAAATATATCATTGATCATCTTGTTCCCACATAAAGGAAAAAAAAAGTTAGCGTTAATATTCTTTTAGGCGACCAGGAGATTTTCATGAAGTCTCGAGCACCTCGCCTCTTGGCATATGTTGTTGAGGGAGCTAGAATATAAACAGCCAAGCTGCTGACCAGTGAACTCAAGGGAAGACCCCTCGGCCAGGGGCACAGCTGTATAACTGTGGGGAATTATTTTCTCTTGTACCCCACAGACAGAATACTGAATATAGCTTTTTGTCCTCAACATGCCCCTGTGACTCGGTTGCTGTGTGTACTGGGATTTCATAAAGGCTGTGTTTGGGTTGATGAGATGTTTAAAACCAAACATGGACCATGAAGTACAGCTGGAGTTTGAAGAGGGATACATTACTGTGAGAAGGGCATTGGAGGAAAATGATTTATCAGCAGATCTGGGGTTTAGTTAGATGTGACGTTTAAGTGGGTAGCACCTTGTCCTCTGTACTGTCCCACGCCACAACTGGGCTCTCTGCACCATGGTGGGTCTTCAAATGCTCATACCTCAGACACGGAGCTGGCTGCACACTGTTGGAACTGGGCTCAGACTAGAGCAATCCGGAAAATACTAGCTTGTTCCCCACATCTTTCAGTCTATAAGCACTAACAGGTTCTGACATCCTGCTATGTGAACTGCTGTGAAAACAGTCTCTGTGTCCCCCTCATGAGCAATTACCAACTGGTGAACTACACAACATGGTAAGACATCATTATGGACAAAGGCTTCTCAGTGGGCAGTCTTGATCCATGTTGGCAAAATGGACTTGTCACTAATTCTGTACTTTTATGTGAGTGAAGTGTTGGAACAATGTAGATCATTGTAAAAAGAAAAAAAAACGTTTAAACTCTGTTGACTTTTACTAATGACACAAGACAGTCATCTCAATAAAGAGCAGGCAAATTGTCAAATACAGCTATCAGTCTTATTCAGAGAATAAGATGTACAGAGTTGCTGCACTTGAGCAAACTCTGACAAACAACTGGAGCCAGCTGGTGGTCTCTTACTGCTAGACCCCAAACAAACATAGGGGCGGAAAATGTGTAGGACAGCTAGGACATTATATTGGCTTAGTGAAATGTAGGACAAATGACAACTATTGGACCTATAATTGAGCCTACAATCAGGAATCAGGAACATTTATTTGTCATGTCATTCCATGCACCTATGCACATGAAATGAAACAAAATATCGTTTTCCCCAGCAGTGCAACACAAAGACAAAAACACATATCCAAACTACAAAACCTACAAAACACATATATCCAACATATAAAAACATTCCATTCTTTGAGTAAACAGTGAATGAGTTAAGGCAAAATAACCTGAGAGACAGCCTAAGTGCTTGTGTTGCATCATATAAAAATAAAACTTTACAAACTCAGCAACTCATTGTAATCAACACTTGAGTGCGTTTAATCCTGGTTAAAAACTTCACCTTCACCACTGCATTTCACTAAAAAGAACTTTAACTCTGATTCAGTTTTATTATGCTTATCCTTTGATTTCTTTTTTTATCTTATTTTAACATTCTTATTTAATCTGTACCTCTTATCTCATGTGTTTTATGGCTTCGTTAAAGCACTTTAGATAGAAACGTGAAATTTGTGCAGGAAAGTATTTCCTCTGTGCATGTGTACTTAATGATTGATTTATGGCCACTTTCACACAAAGATACGAATGACACTTTTTGAGCGCATTACTTCATTATCAGCCCATTCACTGTCCTTCCAATCGCTCTCTTTCCAATCGTGAAGCTTTCATGTGCTCACTAGTGTTGCATATCATTGCCATCTGTAGAGAAATGCTTATGCAGTCATTGGACGTCTGAAATGTATTAATTGTTGAGTGATTTGCCTCTCAGTACAGAGACCCTGTGGCGGTAAAGGTCGAAAGCAAGGATTGCTTTCTTTCACAAAACATGTTGCATTCTCTTGAGAAAAGTTTAGCCCTGTCTCACCTAGTCTTGGTCCCAAATGACCTCCAAGTTACCCCAGGGCTTAATGTTGGCATAGGGGATTTGGAGAATTTACCAAAAGTCTGACTCGTTTCTCCACCCTGGCTGTTGCTGTTCTGTCTCCTACATGTGCTGATTCGGGATACCAGACTAGGTAGGGCAGCCGTGCCATGCCAAGGAGGTTTGAGTCTGGCTTCTTAAGCAGGGCCAGGAAGGTAGCCTCCACATGAACTGTCAGTAAAAAGTTCTGTAGCGCCCCTTAATAGAAACACTTCCTGCAGCACTCTCTGGCCCTGTGACTCTCTTTATGGCTCTTCGGCAGGGGAATTTATGTAATTTTGTACAAGCTAGCCACATGTAAGTGCTCTATCAAAGAAACACATTCCCTGACCTGCTTGCTTTTTTATCTTAAAAACAGATAAAATGTTCAAATGAATCATTTAAATGATTTGACTATCATTAAACATTTTGAAATCTCGTTGACTTGATGCATAGTTATGAAAATATCTGATCTCTGATATGAATCTGGTTGGTCACTTTACTAGTATGTTCAGTGGTCTATGAATGGGGCTTGGTGTGTGCGCCATCCACTGCTTTAACTGAGTAAAGACGCCTGTGTTATTCACCTCAAAAAAACACATTCAAATTCCCTGCTTTTAAATGTGTTCTGATAAAAATCGCGCTGAGGTCCCCCCCCCCCCTTGTACCTATCCAGTGATGGACTGGCGGCCTGTCTGGGGTGTCTCCCTGCCTGCCGCCCAGTGACTGCTGGGATAGGCTTCAGCATCCCCACGACCCTGAGAGCAGGATAAGCGATTTGGTTAATGAATGAATGACTGTTCCCTTCCAATTACCCCACTCTTCCAAGCCGTCCCGGTCACTGCTCTACTCACACATGCCTCCTCCGATCCATGTGGAGTCGCCAGCCGCTTCTTTTCACCTGACAGTGAGGAGTTTCACCAGGAGGACGTAGCGCGTGGGAGGATCACGCGCTACGTCCTTCCCCCAGTTCCCCCTTCCCCCTGAACAGGTGCCCCGACCAACCAGAGGAGGCGCTAGTGCAGCGACCAGGACACATACCCACATGTGGCTTCCCACCCACAGACACGGGCAATTGGGTCTGTAGCGACGCCCGACCAAGCTGGAGGTAACACAGGGATTTGAATTGGCGATCCCCGTGTTGGTAGGCGATGGAATAGACTGCTACGCTACCCAGACGTCCTTGAGGTTTTAGCATGCCCCTCACACATTTGTGTGACAGAGCACACCCTAGGCAGAAAACATTCTAAACGCTATGCCATTGCCAAATAATATGCCTTTTTAGAAAAATTTAACCTCTCTCCCCCTCTGCCATACACATGTTGTTAGAGCCAATTTGCTGGTTTAGTGCCATATTTCATATTTCATTTATTTTGCTTGCATTTCTCCATTGTTATGCAATATGTATCATTCTATGCATTTTGCCTCTGCCTGAAACTGGGTTCTTGGTGGCAGTTCCCTTTATTGCCCAGTAGGTGTTGTAGGGTAATGTTATGCAGCCAACAGCTCCCCCTGGGGGCACTGATTGATGTATACTTGCCTTGTGTAACATGCCTCAATTGCGTTATGGGCACAGCCGGTGAATACACGTTACTAAGCGACACAGCCCGACTCTGTCTGTTATTTATATGCACCTACACTTGCAACATGGTGTCAGAAGCTGTATTGGAACCCAAAGTGAGTGCGTTTATTTTTTTACTAAGCGTAGCTAGAAGTTTTAGTTAGCCTGCTAGCATTAGCATCGAGCCAAGACGATGGCTTCCAATATTCCGCCGCTGGAGCCCATGAAGATGACTGGGGATCTTCACAGCAACTGGGCTAGCTTTCGATCAGAGTTTGAGGATTATTTGCTTGCGACCGGGATCGACAAGGCAGAGAAGCCGGTGCAGGCAGCGACGCTCCGGAGGCTAATGGGGAAGGAATGCCTCCATGTTTACGTGCACAACCTGGGACTCACAGCGGAAGAGCAGAAAGACGCCGGAGCGATACTCGACAAACTGGGGGAATACTTTACACCTACCAAAAACGTCATCTTTGAGAGGTATGTTTTTGGCAACCTTAAACAAGAGGAAGGAGAACCTGTGGATGCTTTTGTCACAAGACTGAGAGAAAAGGCTGCCACATGTGAATATGGAGCTATAAGAGACAAGCTTATAAGGGACAGGCTTGTTCTTGGAACAACTGATGAGGGCGCCAGACGACGCATGCTAAGAGAAAAGGAGCTTAAGTTGGAGGGAGCTATTGACATTTGCCGTGCAGCGGAGGTGTTGGACAATAAGTTAAAATCCATGTCACTTAGCAGCTGTGTGCCAGGGGAGAGCATCAATGTAGCACATGGACAGCGACCAGGACGGAGACCTACCAGCAGGCCATCCGAGCCCACTGTAACGGGGGCAGTCCTATGCTGTTCTTTGCTGGTCAGCCTGCTGCACGCCCGTCACTTCCATCATCAGCTCTGCGTTGTGTTCTATTTTCGGTGGGGTCCCAGATGTTGTGGGGGCCCTCAGTCTCTCATCATCATCATCATCATCATGATCAAGGAAGGAGCGGGGACACACAGGACTCTATTTGGCCCACCTTGCCATTTATTTTGGTTTCAAACCCTTCGACAACCGTCCAGTCCTCCAGCGGGAGCGGTGTTTCTTACGGACGTGGGGGTCGAAGTTCAACCACTGCCCGGACTCCACTCGTGTGCGTTAGAAGTAGAAACCGTCCACGGGACTCCGATGTAAGAAAGGATAAACAAGTATTTTATCCCACAGCTTGCAGTATCTTCTTACAGGGATACTCAAGGTTACGTTCTCCTCAACCAGCAAAACTGTCCCACGGTAAGAAACACGTGTGGCTCGGCTCGATTGCTGCTTGAGACTCCTCCCACAAAACAAAAATGGCCTCTCCCGCGTTCCCTCTTCCGTGTACCCACAAGACCTCTCTCTTAAAGCGACAGTACACGTATATGACGGTCGTTGGAAAACATACATAAAAGTAAACAATGACATAAAATAAAATGTAGTAAACACAAATAACAGCACACAGACAGGATTTGGTGATATTTCATACTCAAACAAAATCAAATAAAAACATTAATTTTAACCTGGTTACATTCACCCCTCCTGAAATTCACCAACATCCTGACAGCAGGATAAAAAGAGAAAGAGGAAAGGAAAAGCCCATCACTGACTACTGGCACAAGTGAAAAGAAGGACCTAGTCCTCCAGTGAACTTAGGAGCTACCTCGGTTACGAGGTTCAGAAAATAATGAGGTTGATCAAGTCTCAGTATTCCCCTAGATCAATGTGACGCCTGATACGCCACACCATGCACTTGGCCCAAAACAACCCTGTCTGATAGACACCTAATAACTCACATTAAACTAGTTTGAATGACTCCAACCTCCATCAAAGTTCAAACCCTCACACTCCGTAGAAATGGCATCTGAGCCATAGATTCTATTACCTGTTCACTGACCTCACCACCCTCCCTGTGCGTGTCCTAACCCGACCATCGCTCTCTACTTGTGTGCGTGAGACAGTGCGAGCTGCAACATCTGTATCGAGTGAGTGTGGTGCTTCTGTGTGCGAATCAGTGTGAGATATAACACCAACATCGAGTGAGTGTGATGCCTCTATGTGTGGTGCATGTGTGTTGTGTGGTGCGTGTGTCTTGGGTGGAGTCTGAGCAGTGGCCCCCACAGGACTGACTACCAGACTAGACGGAATGAACTCTTCCGCTTCTGCCCACTCAGATCTAGGCGAGTCTCCAAGTGATGAGACTGCTAGCCCCACTGCATCCCCTGAGACCGTCAGGCCATCTGCACTGTCCTTCTCATCGGACTCTGCGCAGTCAAGCAACTGACTGGTTGTACTGGACTCCTCACCCTGATCTAACTCAGGAAGGGGCAAGAAGTTGACCTCCAACAAACTGTTCCTGTGCACCACTCTGGTGTGCCCCTCTGCATCCTGAATCTTGTAGACGTGGATATTGGGGTTGACACCGACAACCGTGTACACTCCATTCTCCCATTTGTCAGCCAACTTTCTCTTCCCTCGCTCACTCTGGTTCGCAACCAAAACACGATCCCCGACAGACAGGACAGTGCCCTTGGCATGTCTGTTGTACTGTCGCGCCTGATGCTGCTGCTCAGCCGTGGAGTGCTTCTGAGCGATCTCCATTGCACTCCTTAGACAGGAAAGCAGAGACTGAGCATAAGAGTCATAGTCCACAACGTGAGGATCATGCAAAACCTGCCTGAACATAACATCCACCGGCAGTCTTGGGACACGCCCATACATCAGGAAGAAAGGTGCATAACCCGTGGTCTCGTGAACAGTGGCATTGTACGCGAGAATGAGAGAATGGATCTGCTGAGGCCACTGTTGCTTCTGCTGAAGCGGAAGGGAACGGAGCATATTCCCCATCGTGCGATTAAAACGCTCTGTCCCGCCATTACCCATAGGATGGTAGGCCATCGTGTGGGACTTCGCTACACCCGCCAACTTGAGAAGCTCTGCAATCAGGTTGCTCTCAAAGTTTGTGCCCTGGTCAGAATGTATTCTTTCCGGAAACCCGTAAACACAGAATACATGATCCCAGAGTTTCTTGGCGACCTGCTTCGCTGTCTGATTGGTGCAGGGGAACGCGTGAGCAAGCTTAGTGAAGTGGTCAGTAACCACTAAGACATCGACTGACCGCTGCTTACTGTCCTCAGCGGACCAGAAATCCATACACACCAGCTGCATCGGTGCGGAAGTTTTAATGCTCTCCAGGGGCGCGCAAGCAGCTGGCTCTGGGGTCTTCCCAAACACACATCTCCGACAGCATCTGACATATGCTCTGATATCCCTCTCCATGTCAGGCCAATAAAAACGCTGCCTTGCAAGAGAGAGAGTACGGTCCTGGCCCTGATGACCAGCGTGATTGTGGATGCCAGACAGTGCCTTGTCTTTCAGACTCAGAGGTAAAACATACTGAGACCTCCTCTGCTTGGACACTGGGTCCTTTGTCACCCTGTACAAGACACCATCATTGACTTCCAACTTCTCCCACTGTTTCAACAGCCTGAGGACCTTCTGGTCAGCACCATGCCTCTCACGCCTCGATGGCCGCTTCCGAACAGCGACAAAGGGCAACACCTTGGAGATGCAGGGGTCCTGCTCCTGACTCAACCTGAGCTCCTCGGTGGATAACATTGGCAGTGTATCCTGACCACCCGACAGATGCTGAACGTGCTGGACCAAACTGAGTGCTGTGAATACTGATGCATCAGGCCAGTCACATTTGGCTTGACAAAAAGCCCTGACCTCAGCTGCATCACAAGCAAACCCAGATCGCGCACTACTCAGTGTTTGGGACTGGCAACTGAGTCTGAAAACATCCTGCACAGAGTCCCCCTCAACCCCGTCGGCTTCCTGAACAAGGGCCGGGTAGGGCTCCCTAAGTAGCCTCTGACTGACGGGCTTGGAAAAAGGGTCGCGACTCAATGTATCCGCCACCACGTTTTTCTTCCCTGGCAGGTGTTTGAGATCGAAGGTGTAAGACGCCAACTTAGACACCCAGCGGATCTCACACGCGTCAAGCTTCGGCTTCGTTAGGAGATAAGTCAGCGGATTATTATCTGTCCAAACGGTGAAGCTTTGACCCTTCAGCCAGTGGCTGAACTTTTCACAAACACTCCACTTCAGCGCCATGAACTCCAGTCTATGAGCTGGATACTTCCGCTGTGAGGCACTGAGGGACTTGCTTGCAAAACCAACAGGTCTGGCCTTGGACTCTCCTCGGGGCACTTGAGACAGCACCGCGCCGAGTCCGTCCAAAGACGCATCGACCGACAAAATGAAAGGCACCTCAAAGTCTGGATGGGCAAGCACCACACACTCCAGTAACATCGTCTTCAACAGATCAAATGCTTCCCCACATTCCACCGTCCAGTCTGCGGAGGTAAGCTTACGGAAGCTGCCATGGGGCTTCTTATCCTTAGCCGACCTCCCCCTCCTCTTTTGTCCAGCTGTAAGGGCGAACAGGGGCTTAGCCACGGAGGACCAGTTCGGGAGGAAATGCTGGTAGTAAAATACCATACCAAGGAAAGATTTGATCCTACGAACAGAAGGCGTGCACCCATCACCTTCCATGAGATCCTGCACTGTCATGTTGGAGATGACCTCTACTTTGGAGGGATCGACAGACACACCTCCGCCATCAACCACGTGGCCCAAAAACCGCACCCGCTTCTGCAGCAGATGACACTTCTTCGGAGCCAGTTTCAAGTTGTTCTCCCTCAACCTCTGAAACACAGTGCGGAGCCTCGACAGAGCCTCAACCTCTGACGGCGCGAAGACAAGAAGATCATCAAGATAGCACAAAAGCTTCGTGAAGTTCAGATCCCTAAAGATCCCAATCATCATTCTCATGAAGGCTGCAGGGCTATTACAAAGGCCCTGTGGCATGCGATTGTATTCATGCAACCCAAGGGGAGTCGTGAAAGCAGTGTACTTCTTGTCATCTTCATGCATTGGGATGTTGAAGAAGCCAGAGGTGAGGTCCATCGTACTAAAGAGGCAGTTACCACCCAGCGCGGCAAGACAGTCCGACTGGTGTGGCAAGGGATGAGCGTCTTTCAAGGTCCGAGCATTCAGCCATCTGAAATCAGTGCAGATCCGAAGCCCGCCATCCTTCTTCCACACCATAACCAGCGGTGAAGCGTATGCGCTCGAGGACTTCCGGATAATCCCTTTCTCCTCCATATCAGTGAGAACCTGTCTCAACTTCTGATAGTGGGCTGGGGGAACCCTCCTGTAGGGCAAGCGAAAGGGGCGCTCATCCACCAGATGGATGCGATGTGTGTATCCTGTGACCTCGCCACAGTCCAGAGAGTCCCTGGAGAAGATGTCATGGTACTCGGTGAGCAGCTGAGTGAGCTGGGACTTGCATGCCTCACTAACCTGACAGGAGCTGAGGTCAATGTCACTGAGTCCGAGCTCTGACAAACTCCTAGCCGGCTGGACAGGGGGACAGGCACTATCTGTGGTGTTGGACTCATGCCTCCCTGCAACTGATTGCAGTCCCTGGAAAACATTAAAGTCCTCAATCGCCAAGCATGGAAACACATCAGCCAACTTGCAGTTCCTTTTCAGTGTGATGGCTTTGTCAGATGGATTGACAACAGTCATGGGTACCCACCTATCACCCCAGAGCGGTGTGACAAGTCGACCTACGAGGACACTGCGTGGCATGGCCTTGGAGTCTGTCGGCTCCACAACAACAGTGCTTCCAGCTGACATAGGCACCTTAGCAGGAAGTCTGCCCCAGACTAAGTGCTCGTGCCTCGGTAAGAGTGTCACGGCCTGGGTGAGCTTAACAGTACCTATCTTCTCAGGAACTGCACCACCCCTCCAGCGCTCTACATTCGTGAACATGGACAAGAACTGTTCAACGTCAGGACTAGACGGATGTTCCTGTCTGGACGCGATGTCCCAGTACTCAGTACCACTCTTGAGTACATGGGCCACATGTTTAATGACGTTTGTGCCGACTATCAGATCATCATGCTGACCGGGCACGACCAGAGTGGGTATGACAAAGGAAACACCATAAAGCTGCATGTTGAGGTCATAAAAACCATCAGCCCTAGTCTCCAGACCACCGCAGCCAATCAAGACAATGTTCTCTTCAGGCTGCTGCTTCTCAGGTAAAACACCCCCAGAGCGGAGCTTCTCTACTGCATTTTCACTGATACTGCATGACATAGAGCCAGTATCCAACATGCCATTAAGCTGCACACTCTGGTTGATAAGAACAGGAGCATAGAACAAGTCACTGAAAGCCTGAATCCTCTGTGTCGCCTGAATGACCATACGCGAACCCTGAGGTGCTTTGGCACACTTGTCTTCATACAAGTGAGCCAGGTCGGAGACATCAGTGAGGGATACATCTACATTACCCACACCATCCCTCTCTAGGTGTGGGTTTAGTAGTTTAACGGACGAGACTGACGACCAGCTCTTCCACCAGGCTGAGAACGGAGCTGGTTGGGCGGCTGAGGGTGAGGACAGTCCCTCTTCCAATGACCAGGAGACAAACAGTTTATACATCGGTTCTCCCGGCTGCAGTGGGAAAATGTGGAGTGATCCGGAGACTTACAAACCCTGCACAACCGCTGCGGTGCGTCTGGCACCCGCCCTGCGGCGCTAGCTGGCGGTTGAGTCCGCGTCGGTGTCTGGACCGCAGCGCTAACTGGAACCTGAGTCTGCATTGTGACCAAACGGTCTAGCAAGCTCACGAAACTCCTCATATAGTCATCACCGCCAAAGACAGGTGCGGGAGACGGTGTAGGACACCTTGCACAAAATGATGTAGATGACGCATGAGCCGGGACGGGAGATGGCACCACCGGCACGGTCGTGTTCAAGTCGGGAGCCACGTCGACTACAGGGACATGAACCTGTGAATGGAACCTACGCTCTACCGCGCCTGCTTCACGTTGTCCACCTGCAGCAACACGGTACTTCCTCTCCAGCATGTGCTCATCAAGCCTCTCTTGGATCTCGCTAGCAGACCATTTCCCTGCGGACTTGAACTTAAAAACATTGGCAAGAGACTGATCTGGACAGTGTTTGATAAACATCATGCTTACCTCATGGCTTGGCTCTTCAATACTACGGCCTTGCCGCTTCAAGCATTCGTCAGCCACCTCCACTGTCTTATTAAGCCTAATCCAATACTCCATAGCGTCCTCACCTGGCTTGGGCAGCGTACTGTAAAAGTCCGCCAGGGGCATGCTCGAGTATGTGAAGTCACTAAAGTGTTGCTTCAGTACATCAAAAATAATGTGGGGGTTCGCTATGTGGTCGACAGATGTGTTGCGCAGCTTTATCCTCACCACGTCCCTTGCTTTCCCCATAAGCTTAGCTAGAATCTCATGTGACTGCTCACTAACTGGAATGGCTCGCTTCCTCAAATACAAAGTCATAAGGCTCTCCCACTCATGAACTGTAAACTTATCAGAGCTGTCGCCCCTGAAAATAGGAGGCTCCCTAGCGTCTGTCTGCATTACTACTCTAACACTAGGCACTGTCTCCGAACACTGTTCAGCAGACCTAGCACTGTCTGTGTGTGTGTTTCTAAGCATTTGTGTTTCCTGCAGCTTAGCAGTGATTGACTCTCCTATCTTCTCTGCTAACCGAGTAATGAGCATGGCTAACTCACCCACTGGCTGCTCGCTGTTACCCAGCACAGCCCCTTCGCTGATACCTGGCCTGGCCCGTTCTACGTAGCGTGTGGAGGTGAACTGAGGAGTGCCAAATGTGGTCGGGTCTCTAGGTCCTGGTGCTCTGGTGTCTGGTTCCCCGCCCTCTAAGAGCTGCCCGAAACTCCTACCTACACCTAGCCGTAAACCCCCACCCACATCTAACTGGTACCCCCTCTCCATAGCACACTGGCGATCCAAAAGATCCTGATCAGCAATGTTACCCCCACCTACGTACGAACCACCCTCTGCCATGTTCCTACCTCTAACACTCAGATAAAATAAAAAATAAAATAAAAAAGTGAAAAGCTCAATTCATTTAAATAATTGAATCTAGAAATCACTAAGAGATTGAAACAATCACACACAATCAACAATTTCACCAATAGATTAATCACATATGCACATATCCAGTAGTTTAGATCAATAGATTATTCACACGAGTCCTTCAATCACATCAACATTAACCTTTTTTTCCTTTTTTTCCGTGTGTTTTTCTTCCTTCAGTATATACAAATGTCCTGTTCACAAGCCCAGTCCATGGTAACCACAGCTATGACTGTCCAGTGTCCACACAGCTCAACTCCAGTCCACTGTAACATGAGTGTACAGTCTGTAGAAATACCTGAGGACGTCTGGGGCTTGATGACGACAGCAGCCTCCCGCGGCGAGCAACTGATGTCACTCTCAGAATCCAGGAGGGTCACGGCACCAATGTAACGGGGGCAGTCCTATGCTGTTCTTTGCTGGTCAGCCTGCTGCACGCCCGTCAATTCCATCATCAGCTCTGCGTTGTGTTCTATTTTCGGTGGGGTCCCAGATGTTGTGGGGGCCCTCAGTCTCTCATCATCATCATCATCATCATGATCAAGGAAGGAGCGGGGACACACAGGACTCTATTTGGCCCACCTTGCCATTTATTTTGGTTTCAAACCCTTCGACAACCGTCCAGTCCTCCAGCGGGAGCGGTGTTTCTTACGGACGTGGGGGTCGAAGTTCAACCACTGCCCGGACTCCACTCGTGTGCGTTAGAAGTAGAAACCGTCCACGGGACTCCGATGTAAGAAAGGATAAACAAGTATTTTATCCCACAGCTTGCAGTATCTTCTTACAGGGATACTCAAGGTTATGTTCTCCTCAACCAGCAAAACTGTCCCACGGTAAGAAACACGTGTGGCTCGGCTCGATTGCTGCTTGAGACTCCTCCCACAAAACAAAAATGGCCTCTCCCGCGTTCCCTCTTCCGTGTACCCACAAGACCTCTCTCTTAAAGCGACAGTACACGTATATGACGGTCGTTGGAAAACATACATAAAAGTAAATAATGACATAAAATAAAATGTAGTAAACACAAATAACAGCACACAGACAGGATTTGGTGATATTTCATACTCAAACAAAATCAAATAAAAACATTAATTTTAACCTGGTTACACCACCAACACATCTGCACAGCCACAGAGAGGCACAGGTGAATGCAAGTACTGTGGCACACCGCACAGACGGGGGCGAGACCTGTGCCCCGCATTTGGAAAGTCATGTCGCTTGTGTGGCACTGCTAATCACTTTGCCAAAGTATGCATGAAAAGAGGCCAGCAAGCACGTCAGTTGAACGCTGTGGATGACCCGGCGCTAGGGGACCCGGAGGACAGCGACCGCGATGAGAGGGATGTGTACACTGCTGAGAGCATGGGGGCTGTGAACACTCAAAGGAAAAAGTGGTTTGTAAACCTGCCACTGCACAGAGGGGTCCAGAGGTGCCAGCTTGACTCTGGAGCCACCTGCAACGTGATGAGCTTGAAAGACAAGATGAGACTGGCGCCTAGAGTGCCTCTTCAGAAAAGTTTCACCAGGCTGAGACTCTACAACAGGGGTCAGGAACCTTTTTGACTGGGAGAGCCATAAAAGCCAAATATTTCTAAATATATTTCATTGAGAGCCATATAGTATTTTTAACGTATAATAAATTAAATATGTCTTACTTTTAATGCGACTTCTGGTGCTGCATGGTTTTGCTGATGGCCTTGTAGTCTGGTTCATACGTGGTGAGGTTGAGCTTCATGCAGGCGTTAAGGCTTCCATCAGTTAAACGTGAGCGTAGGTTGGTCTTAATGTTCCTCATATGCGAGAATGACTGCTCACATGCATATGTAGAGCCAAACATGGTCAATACGGCAATACTCACACGCTGCATTGTGTGGTATGTCACAGGAAGCTCGTTCCAAGTTTTAAGAATCAGCTGGTCTTCAGGTTGAAGATTTTTCATTTCTGTCCACTTGTGTTCCCTCGCCAGCTCTGCTCGCTGTCGCGCAATACTTTCCAACTCTCCATTAAGTGACTTGAACTTACTCATCCACATGTCTGATGCCTTCAGGTCAGCAACTTCCAGCTCAAAGTCTCCGATAGAGACCCCGGGGATGCATGTCAGGTCGATTTTGCCAGAAGCCCTTGCTTTCAGGGGAGACATGCGAGAGACTTGGCTTGATATGCTTCACCATTCCCGAAGAGCTGAATAAAGTGGAGCACTGCAAGACAGGTGAGCTAACCAAAGGCTGTCTCATTAACACTTACAATGACGTGTTCACCAGCCCAGTCGAGTCACTGCCGGGTGATGTTCACTTCGAGTTGGATAGCACTGTGGCCCCTGTCCAGTGTGCACCAAGAAATGTCCCGGTGGCCCTCAAGGCAGCTGTTAAGGCGCAGCTGGACCAATATGAAAAGGATGGACACTTAACCACAGTCACTCAGCCCACAGATTGGATTAACAATCTGGTCATAGTGAAGAAGCCGGACAAATTGAGGCTTTGCATCGACCCCAAGCCACTTAACCGAGCCCTGAAAAGGTCCCATTACCTCATGCCCACTTTAGATGACATGCTGTACAAGCTGCCTAAGGCACGTATCTTCACCCTGGTGGATGCGTGGGACACGGAGGAGGAGGCCGTTCGCAACCACGACGCAAACCTCATTGCTCTGATGGACAGATGCAGGGAAGTGAAGCTGAGGCTGAGCATAAAAAAGCTACAGTTTTGTGTGAGGGAGGTCCATTTCCATGGCCACATACTGTCGGCGGAGGGCCTCAAAGCTGATCCCGAGAAGGTCAGGGCAGTCCGGACATGCCAAACCCCACGGATGCAAAAGGCGTTCAGCGGTGTGTCGGCTTTGTTAACTATTTATCGAGGTTCATGCCCCGCTTGTCAGAGGTGTGTGAACCGCTGAGAAGGTTGCTGGACAAAGATGTGCTGTGGCACTGGTTGCCCAAACATGATGCTGCTGTGAAGGAAATCAAGACGCTGGTCATGGCGGTGCCAGTACTACGTTACTATGATGTCAGCAAGCCAGTCAACATACAGAACGACTCGAGTCAGACCGATTTGAGCTGCTGCCTGCTTCAGGGGGGACAGCCGGTCGCGTTCGCCTCCCGCGCGCTGAACCAGACGAAGCAAAACTACGCAGAGATTGAGAAGGAGTGCCTGAGCATCGTATTCGCTTGTCAACGCTTCCACTACTACCTATATGGGAGGGGTGATGTGACTGCAGAGACCGACCACGGCCCGCTGGTGTCAATCTTCACTAAGCCCCTTCTCAGTGCACCAAAGCGCCTTCAAAGCATGCTCCTCACACTTCAGAACTACTGCCTCATGGTGATGTACAAGCCAGGCCCTGAAATGTACATAAGTGACACGCTCAGCAGAGCCACCACCCCGCCACAGAGAACGGACACTCAGTACAGACGTGAAATGGTCTGCAGCATGCAGCAGGTGCAGTACGACACGGCAGCCATTCAGCAAGCAGATTATCTAAACGTCACCAGCCAACGCCTCGCACAGATTTGAAAACATACAGAGGAGGATGTGTGTCTTCAAATACTCAAGTCGGTCATGCTGGAGGGATGGCCAGAACGCAAAGAGGAGAGCCCCATAGCCGTCAGAGAATACTGGGCCATCAGAGATGAAATAAGCGCACAGGACGGTGTGCTTTTCAGGAGCCAGCGTGTCATCATTCTGAAAGCTATGCGTCCTGAGATGCTGAAACGGATCCACTACAACCACGTGGGGGGTGAGGCTTGTTATAGACAGGCCCGGGATACTCTCTACTGGCCAAATATGCAGGGGGAAATCAAAGACTATGTGCAGCAGTGCTCAGTGTGTAACGAGTATGCACACGAGCAACAGAAAGAGACTATGATGTCACACCCGCTCCCCACATGTCCCTGGCAGCTGGTGAGCATGGACTTGTTCAGCTACGCAAGGCAGGACTTCCTGCTCATGGTGGATCACTATTCAGACTTCTGGGAGATTGATCTACTCCCAGACCTGTCGGCAGAAACGACCATTCGAAGGTGCAAGGCGCAGTTTGCACGGTACGGTATCCCTGACCGGGTCATTTCCGACTGCGGAGGTCAGTTTGATTGTGGAGAGTTTCGGGTGTTTGCGAGGGAGTGGGACTTCGAACATGTCATGTCCTCCCCGAGACACCCAAAAGCTAACGGCAAAGCAGAGTCTGCAGTGAAGATTGTGAAAGGCCTATGCAGAAAAGCAGACCGGGCCGACGAAGACCCCTGGAAGGCTTTTCTACACTGGAGAAACACGCCCACTGAGGACATGCGCTGCAGCCCAGCACAACGGCTGATGTCACGGAGGCTGAGAACTCTTCTCCCTGTGGCCGACCAGCTGCTAGCACCTCAGATCGTCACCGGGGTCACAGACAAGCTGAGGGTGAAGCATCAGGCAGCGAAGTTGACATATGACAGAACTGCGAGGGATCTGCCAGAGCTAAACGTTGGCCAGCCTGTCAGGATGAAACCAATCCCGGGTGACAGGACAGGCCAATGGAGGAGAGGAGTATGCCTGCAGCAGGTGGGACCGCGGTCCTATCTCGTTAACGTGGAGGGAACCACGTACCGTCGCAACAGGGTTGATCTCCGACCAGCAGAGGTTGCCCCTCCACAGCCGTCAGCCCACACAGAACGGCCACCGGAGCAGCCTGTGGGCGCGTGTGCAGCTGAAGGGGGCCCTGTGAGCGGGGGCAGCATGAAGGAAGTCGTCAGCAGCCCTGTAATGTCTCCAAGGTCGTCAGCCCCGAGGTCGCCGCCATCTCCCCCACAGGCTGTGACCACACCATGCCATGAGTTACAGGGCCGGGCCTTCTCCCGGAGCGGGAGGCAGATTAAGCCTCCAGAAAGACTTGACCTCTAGGTCATACACTGTACTGAGATTGACACACACACACACACTCACACTCACACGCACGCACACGCACACGCACACACACACACACACACACACACACACACACACACACACACACACACACACACACACACACACACACACACACACACACACACTGGACTGTGGACATTAAAAAAAAACGAAACAAAAACTGTGATGTTCACTTCCAATGTTCTTATTCAGTGGTCTTGTGCATGTTCTGATGCTACCATTTTGTTGTTATTGTTCTGCAAAGGTTTTGGTTGATATTGACTTGCTGTTCCTTCTTGATGCACTATTTCCATTGCACTATTTTAATATTGGGATATGAGCATTAATGTTCTAATGGCTAATACTATCCATTATATTATTTGGTATTGTATTCTACGAAAGGAAGGGAGACGTTGTATGGTAATGTTATGCAGCCAACAGCTCCCCCTGGGGGCACTGATTGATGTATACTTGCCTTGTGTAACGCCTCAGTTGCGTTATGGGCACAGCCGGTGAATACACGTTACTAAGCGACACAGCCCGACTCTGTCTGTTATTTATATGCACCTACACTTGCAACAGTAGGTGGCTCTACCTGTCAGAGCGGAAATGCATTACCTGTCTATATAATGTGTATGGTTCTGATGACATGCAGGTGTGTTTGTTACCGGCGAGGGCAAACAAGTTTTTGACCGTCACGTCATGTCGTTTGTTGTGCACTTGTCAAGGTAGTGCCGTTTGCTTTAGATCTTTCATGTAATTGTGCATCGGATATTTTTTGTGGTGTAAATAAGTAATTGTGGAGTATTATTGCAACGGACCTTGTGGAAATTCAATCATTGATCTGACAAGTGGCCTACTTTAACACGGACGCGTCAATTAGTAAGTTCTAGCCGGCTTCAGCCTCCTCATGGCATGTAGGTTTATTGTTTTTTGTCCCAAGTAATTCAAGCCATTACACAAAAAGTCAAAAACGTTGCTCGGTGAGAACGTCGTTGAGGACATCGTTGGATGGTTTTCACGTTTGGTCTGCGCCTTTGATCTGATCCATTGAGGACAGCGTGGGATTTGTTTGTGCATCGCTTTCATGTGTGGATGTAAACGCGGACGGACGGAGAACGCCGACCGTCAGATCAGCGCACCGGAACTCCAACGGTACCAGCTGCCAACTTCTTCAGTAGGCCTTGAGCCGAGGTATGTATGTGGTAGCTACCCATTAATGGCCATTTAATTGTGTGCACACAACTCTGCGTTTGCTAGCGTAAATTCCAAAGCATTGGTAGCTGAATGATTGGTCGTTCTAGCCTATCGTTGACTTTGGATTGAACCAACTTGCGCGCATAAAGTTATTGTAGCGAATTCTGTGAGGCCGTCGCCATGGCCGGGACGCGAACCTGTGTCTCCCGCTCCGCAAGCGACAACGTTAACCAGTCGACTAAAGGGTCCGACCCGTCAGTCAAGGACCAACGTGTCTACTTATCCATGCACGTTACACTACCCCCCTCCTTCGGGAAACGCGTCCCCGCGCATAAGCATATCAGCTCCTTCACGCCTCAGGGCGCCTACGCTTCCGATGGCCTTACGGTCGCTCCATCCCACTTCTGAAACCAATGTAGCGAATTCGGGGCGCAGTCTGGGAGGCCGTCGCCATGGCCGGGACGCGAATCTGTGTCTCCCGCTCCGCAAGCGACAACGTTAACCAGTCGACTAAAGGGTCTGACCCGTTAGTCAAGGACCAACGTGTCTACTTATCCATGCACGTTACATTATTGCGGATTGTCAACATGGACGGTTCTGAGGACAGTAATGTTGACAAGCCCTTGGGGGCCGAGGCGGCTGCGGACAGTGTTGTCACAATGGGGAAAAGGGAAATTAAACCGACCTATAAGGTTTTAAGTGAAAGGTTGGGAAAGTTGGAAAATGAAAGATCAGAGAAACTAAACAAAGCTAAAAAGCTGAGGCAAATGATTGAGGTATTTATGCAGGCTACTGATGTGAAAGGGGTACTGTGATGTTCAGTATTAGGGGAATACACCTTTAAGGACACAGGGAGTTATGGGATAGTGAACAGAACAGCCACGGGAGCGGGAAGGTAGACGAGAGTCAGTCTGATTATGTGCACGTTATGCATTGGAGCGAAATAAACATGCCGAAGTTCCACGGCTAATTCAGAAACGGTGTTATCATCTGTGAGAGTGAAAAGTAGGTCATCACAATGGCGACGAGGACTTTGTGGATTGACGGAACCTGCACTGCGGAATTGAATTATGAACTCTAATCAGTAGTAACAAAAGGGTAGTAACGTTCAGCTAACTGCATTAGCTGAGCTAGCTAGCACGAATCAACAAGTTCATCCAAGTCATCCGCCATCTCATCATGGCAAAGTTTTTCGCGTCGAGCGACGCATTCTCGGCGTTTGATATCCATGGAGGTGCCCCGGGGACGTTGGGACCTAGATGGGAGAAATGGAGGGCTCGTTTCGAAACTTTCTTGTTGGCCATGGACATCAAAGACAATACTAGGAAACGTGCCATGCTACTTCATTATGCGGGCGAACAGGTATATGACATTTTTGTGACGCTGCCTGATAAGGGAGACGCTAAAGACTTTGATAAAGCCGTTAAGGCACTTGAGACTTATTTTTCACCATAGAGGAATGTGGATTTTGAGGTGTACAAGTTTAGGCAATCTACACAGTCTGAAAATGAAACCGTTGGGGAATACTATGTCCGCTTATGCACACTTGCAGTATCCTGTGAGTTCTCTGATGTTGACGCAGAAATAAGACGCCACATTGTGCAAACCTGCGTATCGCACAAGCTTAAGAGAAAAGCTCTCACTGATCCCACGGTGAATCTGACAAAACTCCTGGAACTAGCCAGGCTGGAAGAAGCGTCTGAACAACAAGCAAGTGAAATGGAGAAACGATCAGACACCGTTTCGGATGGTATTTTGGCTCTGCGCCAACGAGAGCGCAGGAATCAGCGGGCTAGGCAACCTGCTCATTCTGCCCGGCAGCCTGCACATACGGCCCCAGGCGCGCACGGACGTGAGTGCTTCAACTGCCGTGGCTCATTCCCTCATTAAGGTGACTGCCCAGCACGTGGGCTTGCATGTCGCAATTGTGGCAAACAAAATCATTTCTCAAAAATGTGCCGGTCGCGCCCAAGACAAAGTATGAACTATGTACAATGTTAACAGTCAGATGACACCTCAAAATCAAATGCCCACTCACCGCGTCCCAATGAAGACAGCACAGACCACTCCCCCAGATATCTTTTTACACTGAAAGACCCAGCTATCATAGCGCCAAAACAGACCATTCAGATAAATGGGTCGCCTCTCGAAGTGCTGGTAGATACAGGAGCCTCAGTCAATGTAATGGACTACTGCACATTTCAATCACTCCCAGCCCGCCCAATACTGCAGAACACATCAGTCCAGATTTTTGCTTATGGCTCCCGCACGCCTCTGCCAATGCGCGGGCAATTCTGCTCACAACTCAGCTTCCGAGACAGAATTGTCTGAGAAACATTCTTCGTGGTCGACAAGCCAGCGATTCCTGTAGTAAGCTGCCAGACAGCAGTTGCCCTCGACCTAGTCCCCCTGGTCAATAATGTACGTGTGCCGCTCATGCTCCAAAAAAAATTCCCCACCGTTTTTCACGGCATTGGAAAGCTCAAGGATCACCAAGTGAAAATCCACATTGACACTACAGTGCAACCAGTGGCTCAACAACACAGGCGCATCCCCTTCCACATGAGACAGCTAGTGGAACAGGAGCTGGAGAAACTAGAGGCGCTAGACATCATCGAACGTGTTGAAGGCCCCACGCCATGGGTCTCTCCGGTGGTAGTAGCTCCAAAGCCCAAACAACCAGGAAAAATCAGACTGTGTGTTGACATGAGATGCCCAAACGAAGCCATCAAGTGTGAGAGGCACCTCACTCCCACAGTGGACGACATTCTAGCAGACCTTAATGGAGCAAAAGTGTTTTCCACACTTGATCTGACAGCTGGCTACCACCAGATTGAACTCCATCCTGACTCCCGCTACATAACAACCTTCACAACACATGTGGGCCTGAGGCGCTACAAACGACTCAACTTTGGGATATCTTCAGCGGCAGAGATTTTCCAAAACACCATTAGAGAGACACTGTCTGACATCCCGGGTGTTCTGAACGTCAGTGATGACATGCTGGTGTATGGCACTAGCCAAGAAGAACATGACAAGAGCCTAGAGGCGGTCCTTATGCGTCTCAGTGAATGTAACCTCACACTCAATGCTGACAAATGTGACTTCAACAAGACCAAGGTGGAGTTTTTCGGATATGTATTTTCAGATCAAGGCATCTCAGTGGACCCCAAGAAGGTGACTGCAATCAAGGAGACCCCAGCCCCACTGAACCCAGGAGAGGTCAGAAGTTTCCTTGGCCTTGTCACATACTGTGGTCATTTCATTCCAGGTCTAGCCACCCTGACACGGCCTCTCAGAGAGCTCACAAAGAAAGACCAGCTGTGGGACTGGTCCCCAACCCACCAGACAGCTTTTGACAAACTCAAAAATGCACTGAGCAGTGACACAGTCATGGCCTATTTTGACCAATCGAAACACACAGAAGTTGTTGTGGACGCAAACCCTGTAGGCCTAGGGGCTGTTCTTACCCAAACTGACTCCGATGGTACACTGCACACACTTGCATATGCCAGCAAAACACTGTCACCTGTAGAACAGCGATACTCACAGACTGAGAGGGAGGCTTTAGCTATAATCTGGGGCTGCCTTCATTTCCAGCTAAGTCTACTCGGATGCCCATTCACAGTGGTTACTGACCACAAATCGCTGGTGCCCATGTTTAACAAGCCATCTTCCTCTCCCCCTCCCAGAATTGAACGCTGGCCACTAAAGCTACAGAACTTCAACTCCTCTGTGACCTACAAGGCAGGTGTTGGTAACCCAGCAGACTACTTCTCCAGACACCCAGTCCCCACACACGAGTCGAATAGCACACATGCCGCCGAGCTGGCTGAAGCACACGTGCGTTTCATCATTGACCATGATGTTCCCCGCGCTATGACACTGCAGGAGATCCACATTGCCATACAGTCTGACCCATGCCTCCAGCGGGTCATAGCTGCGGCCAGAACAGGACAGTGGCACACTCTTCTGGAACAGACAGCAGACATGTCGCCAGCCCAAAAATCACTCCTCCGATGTTTTCATGCACAGAGGTCAGAGCTCATGGTGTCCACATCTGATCTCCTTCTTAGAGGTAACAAGCTGGTAATACCCTCATCCCTGCATAACCGAGTGATTGACATTGCTCACGAAGGCCACCAGGGGTTGGTAAAGACAAAGAAACTTTTGAGGGAAAAAGTGTGGTTCCCTGGTATAGACCAAAAGACAGAAGACTGCGTCAAAACCTGTCTTGCTTGCCAAGCAGTGACAAACACAACACAATCTCACGCACCACTCCAGATGACTCCCCTTCCAGCTGCACCCTGGACTGAGGTGAGTGTGGATTTCTGCTCATTGCCAAATGGAGAGTACTTACTTGTAGTGATGGACGATTATTCAAGGTTCCCGGTGGTGGAGAAGGTGTCCACCACATCTGCAAAAGCTGTTATACCAAAGCTAGACAGCATGTTCTCATTATTTGGCATCCCAGAAGTTGTCAAGAGTGACAATGGTCCTCCTTTAAATTCTGAGGACTCCTCCAGGTTTGCTTCATACCTAGGCTTCCGCCACAGAAAATAACCCCTTATTGGCCCCAAGCAAATGGGGAGGTTGAGCGCTTTGTGAAAACGTTGAAAAAAACGATCCAGATTGCCCCACTTGAATGCAAAAACACTCAACAAGCACTGAATCGCTTCCTGAGAGCATACAGAACAACCCCACACAGCACCACTGGGAAACCACCTGCCACAGCCATCTTTAGCAGGCAGGTGCGCACAACACTACCCAATGTCCAAAACACAGTTCCAGACAAGCTCATGAGAGCCAGAGGCACACAAGCAAAAGAGAAGATGAAAGGGCATCACGACAAACACTTCTGTCGCCCATTCCCTGCTCTGAAAGTGGGTGACCATGTGCTGGTGAAAAGACTGCGACCAGAGAACAAATTCCAGTCCTTTTTCCATCCGGAGCCGTTTCAAGTCACTGCAGCAAAAGGAACAATGATCACTGCTCAACAGGGGCAGCAGGTGGTGACAAGAAATGTGTCACACTTCAAGCGAGTGTCCCCCACAGTTAGTCCAACTGGTACACTGGGAGAGGACAACAGCAGGCGGAGTGAGACTGACCCAAATGACTTTGTTTACAATGATGAAACCAACCCAACGTCAGCCCAGTGACCTCAGGCGCCCCTCGCTACCCAAGAAGGGTTGCCGTGAAGCGGCCAGAGTACCTTAATGATTTTGTGCCATAACATAACACCTTGGACTGTGTTGTAGTGGAGCATTAGTTTGGTTTTTGTATGCCGTTAATTCTAAAAAAAAAGTTTATGTTGTGATACCTCTAGTGGGATTTTTTACAAAGAAACTTCAACCCCTATCCTATAGCAGGAATGTAATGTTTACTTTCTTGGGAATGTTGGAGGAATGTGATGTTCAGTATTAGGGGAATACACCTTCAAGGACAGAGGGAGTTATGGGATAGTAAACAGAGCAGCCACGGGAGCGGGAAGGTAGACGAGAGTCAGTCGGATTATGTGCACGTTATGCATTGGAGCGAAATAAACATGCCGAAGTTCCACGGCTAATTCAGAAACGGTGTTATCATCTGTGAGAGTGAAAAGTAGGTCATCACAGGTACAAGGTGTATTTGATGAATATGGTAGGCTGTGCGAGACACCCAAAGGTCTGCATAATGATGTCATGTCTGTGTTACCTATGCCCCTGGATGAAATTGAAAAACAAAGCGCCTGGTTTGGGTCAAGAATGGCAATTGAGGAGAGTTTCCATGTTCAAGTTGAACAATGGTTGGCGCAAAATATTGGTAATGTGAGCAATGTGGTTGACGTGCACCCAGACGATGTGCAGCCAGATAATGTGCTCTCTCACAAAATGTGGATGATGATGTGAAACCAGGTGACAGCGCATCAAATGTTGAATGTAGACACTCTCAAACCAGCAGACAGAGTGGTAACAGTACAGCCTCTGAACGTATCAAAGCAAAGGCTGAGAGAGCTGCACTGCTGGTGAAAGCAGCATCTTTGAAGGAGAGACAAGCTCTGGAGGCTCAAGAGGGCGAGTTAAGGAGGAAGAAGGAAGACTTAAGGAGGAAAAAGCAGCAGCTGGAAATGGATGCTGAATTGGCTGCATCCGCTGCTAAACTGGCTGTTCTGGACACTGCATCAGAGAGTGGGAGACGGTCACGAACCTCTAATGGAAGGATCTCGCATGTGGAAAATCATACTGGACCTCCTCCACCAATCTCTACTGTGCGAAATCCAGCAGCAAAGCCATTCAATCTTCCTATGCAAGAGCCCGTTGTCAAACCAAAGACAAAACCAACTGTTTCAATCCAACAGCCCAGTGGCAAACCAAAGTCACTCTTTCACTGCAACAGCCACAACAGCCTGACTCCAGTGTCAAACTAAAGGCTAAAATGTATGGAGCTGCTGCACAACCGCAGCCCTCCCAAATGCCACCACAAGGTGGAGCTTTTGCACAACCACAATTTCATTCTATGCCAGCTCATACTGGGTCACCTGCACCATTGTGTCAACCTTCTCAAATGCCACCACCAGAAGACTTGAGCACAATCATGCAACGGCAGAACGAAATCACAGACGCCCTTGTGCAACAACAGCTCTCAATGTCTCTACCATCCAGAGATATCTCTGCATTTGATGGCGATCCGCTTCAATACAGGAGCTTTATAAAAGCATTTGAACATAATATTGAATCAAAGGCTAACAAAGCAGATAGCTTATATTTTTTGGAACAATTCCCAAAAGGACAACCATGAGAGCTGGTAAGGAGTTGTCGGCACATGATGCCTGATCGTGGTTACGACATGGCAAAAAATCTCCTGCATGAACATTTCGAGAATGAGTTTAAGATTGCTACATCTTACACTGAGAAGGCTTTGGCTTGGCCCACAGTTAAGTCTGAGGATGTAAAGGCGCTACAGGCCTATTCTCTGTTCCTGCGCAACTGTTGCAACGTGATGACAGAGCTGCAACACATGCAGAGCTCGACATGCCTACCAACATGCGTATGATCATGACCAAGCTGCCCTATAGATTTAGGGAAAGATTGAGGACAACAGCTCATGAGCTATGGAGCGACGACATAGCAGAGCTGTTTTCAACGATTTCGTCACATTCATGGAACGCCAAGTTAGGATCCTTTCTGACCCACTTTTTGGCGACATCCAGGACCGACCAATTGGCAAAGAAGTATTGAGCAACAGGAGCAAGTCCCAGCCGCAGTCCAAGTACAGCAGGGCTAAAGGCAACAGCTTTGCTACAACTGTGACATGTCAGGACTCCAAAGACCCAGACTCAGGCTCTGTCCAGAAGGGGCATGATGCCAAAGTGGAGAAATCTGGATCTTGTGTGTGCTGCTTTCGGAATCACTCTCTGGCGGAGTGCCTGCAGCTGAAAAGTAAGAAGCACAAGGATAAAATTCTCTTTCTGAAGCAAAAAGGGATTTATTTTGGATGTTTTGTGTTCCGGTCACATGAGTGGTGATTGCGACAAGCGCCTAATCTGTAAGGTTTGGGGAAAAAATCATCCAACCATGCTTCCTATTGATAGGCTATATCCCAGCACAGACCAGCAGCCTAAGGAATCTGCAAGTGTCACTTCAGCTGTCACTACAGCTTCAACGCAAACTTGTGATCTTACTGGGGCCGGTGGAGGTGATTGTAAGCTGTCCATTTTGCCAGTCCAAGTCAAGTCCGCAAAGGGAGACAAGATACTGCAAACGTATGCCTTTCTCGACCCTGGTAGTTCTGCAACATTTTGTTCTGACCACCTAATGCATGTGTTGAATGTGACTGGACGACAGACCAACTTCCTTCTGCGCACTTTGGGACAGGAGAAGGTGGTCCCAAGTACCTCACTGAAAGGTTTGGAGGTGTCTGGTCTCAGTGGTGACACCTTCTATAGCCTCCCAGAAGTCCTTTCGCAAAGGAAAATGCCTGTGACCAGTGACAATATTGCCACCCAGGAAGATTTGGTGAAGTGGCCTTACCCGTCTGATGTCCAAATCCCCAGCATTAAGGCAAATGTTGACTTATTGATTGGTACCAATGCACCCAGGTTATTGGAACCTTGGGGGTGGTCAACAGTCATGGAAATGGTCCGTATGCTGTGAGAACTGTTCTGGGCTGGGTGGTCAAAGGGCCCCTTCAAGCAGATAATGGTTCTGAAAATGGGCTTCCCGTGGCCAATGTCAATAGGATTTCCGTGGGCAGATTGGAAGAGATGCTGAGCAACCAATATAACCATGATTTCAACGAAAGGAATTCAGAAGAAAATGGAATGTCAAGAGAAGATGTTCGATTTCTGAAGATCATGGATGAATCAGCACAGCTCATGGATGGACACTATAGGGTGAAGATGCCCTTCAGAAGTGACCAGCTTGCTCTTCCCAACAACCTCTGTGTGATCAAGCAACGACTACTTGGATTACATAGGAGGTTCAAGAAAGATGAAACGTTTCACAAGGAATACACCAGCTTTTTCACTGACGTTATCAGGAATGGATATGCCTCAGTATCAGCTGGATCGTGGAGTTGGGCAAGTCTGGTATGTTCCCCACCATGGTGTACATCATCCAAGAAAGGGCACCTTAAGGGTGGTGTTCGACTGCGATGCTGAATACCAGGGAACTTCACTAAACAGTGAACTGTTACGAGGTCTTAATCTCACCAGTTCGCTGCTTGGTGTTCTTGTAAGATTCAGACAGGAGCCAGTAGCGTTCATGGGAGACATAAAGTCAATGTTTTACCAGGTCAAAGTTCCTGAAGAACACCGAGATTTTCTCCACTTTCTCTGGTGGCCTGAGGGCTATACAAGTATGGAAGTTGTGGAACACCGCATGACGGTGCACCTGTTCGGGGCAGTTTCCTCCCCAAGTTGTGCGAGCTAAGCACTAAAGAAGATGGCTGAAGACAATCACAATCACTTTGCTGCTGATGTTGTTGACACGGTCAAGCGAAACTTTTATGTTGACGATTGTTTAAAGAGCCTTCCCACAGAGGAGGAAGCAGTGGCCATGGTCCAAGCTCTTTCAGAGATTTGTCAGAGAGGCTTCACATTGCCCAAGTAGACCAGCAACAGCTGGTCAGTGCTGCAGTCAGTTGCAGAAGAGCACCGGGCAAGGGACTCGAAAGAGATGAATCTGGACAGAGATGAGCTTCCAATGGAGCGAGCCCTACGGCTACTGTGGTGTGTGGAAAAAGACTCCTTTAAATTCAAGATGGTGAAGAAGGAGCAACCGCATACCAGGCGAGGAATGCTGTCCATCGTGAGTTCAGTGTACGATCCCCTGGGCTTCCTTAGCCCAGTTACACTGCCTGCCAAGTTCATGCTGCAGGAGCTGTGTAGAAGAGGGTGCAACTGGGATGATGACATTCCCAAAGATATTGCACACCAATGGACAAGATGGCTGGAGGAACTGGAAAAAATTACGTCATTCAAAGTCAACAGATGCGTTAAGCCTAAAGACTTTGGACGCCCCACTCGTGCAGAATTACAAAATTTTTCTGACGCTAGCAAACATGGATTTGGCACTGTTACCTACCTTAGGCTGCAGAACAGCAGGAACAGTATCCATGTTTCATTCCTCCTGGGAAAAGCGAGAGTCACACCTCTGAAACATATAAGCATTCCCCATCTTGAACTGACCGCTGCGGTCCTGGCAGTCCGAGTGGACCAGATGTTGAAGACTGAGCTTCAGCTGCCGTTGGATCAATCAACATTCTGGACGGACAGCATGTCAGTGATCAAGTATATAAGAAACGAGGACAAGCGCTTTCATACCTTCGTCGCAAACAGGGTGTCAACCATTAGAGAAATGACTGACGTGTCTCAATGGAAGTAGATCAACACCAGAGACAACCCTGCTGATGACGCATCCAGGGGTAAGAAAGCTGAAGAACTGCTGACTGGTGACAGATGGATTGAGGGCCCAAAGTTCCTCTCTCAGCCTGTGGATGAACGGCCTACTTATACAGCAGACTACATTGTTGCCAGCGATGATCCAGAGGTCAAGAAGCCTGTTGTCTTGAACACGATCATCACAGACACACTTAATGCTACAGAACTGCTTGTTACTTACCTCTCCGATTGGAATAAACTCAAGACAGCTGTGGCATGGTTCCTAAAGGTGAAGAGGACTCTTTTGGAGCTGGTACGAAGGAGGAAGGAGCTGCAGGGTGTTAAGGTCCATGAGAAGGATACACGTGGTTCTTCCAGGCACATTGAGGCAGAGATGGAAAAGGCCAAAGGAGCCCTGAGAGGGCAGACCTTGTCACTGGATGACCTATTGGAAGCTGAAGTTTCCATCATTCGATACTGTCAGCAACAAAGGTTCCAGAAGGAAATAGCTGCATTATCATCTGGAAAATCAGTTGCAAGAGACAGTGTGATCTACAAGCTGGACCCACGATTGGATGATGGCCTTTTGAGAGTTGGCGGATGACTGAGTAGAGCGGCGATGCCTGAAGAGACGAAACATCCACTCATTCTGTCTAAAGATCAGTACATCTCCACACTCATTCTGAGGCACATCCACGAACAACTGGGACACAGTGGAATAAATCATACACTGTCAAAGCTTCGCAAGGACTTCTGGATCACAAACGCCAATTTGGCTGTGAGGAAGATCATTGGAAAGTGCTGCTTTTGCAGGCTCCACTGTGCAAGGGTAGGAGAACAGAAGATGGCAGATTTGCCCAAGGAAAGGTTTCTGCCTGATTTACCTCCCTTCACAAACGTTGGAGTTGACTACTTCGGGCCGGTTGAAATGAAGAGAGGCCGAAGTGTGTGTAGGCGCTACGGGGTGATTTTCACCTGTTTCTCAAGTAGAGCTGTCCACTTGGAAGTGGCGCCATCTCTGGATACCGATGCATGCATCAACGCCATACGGAAATTAATCTGCAGAAGAGGCAGGTATCCTAGATGCGATCTGACAATGGAACGAACCTCGTGGGAGCGGAGCGAGAGTTGAAGGAGGGTCTTGCAGCTCTGAATCAGGAACGGTTGAAGGGAGCCTTGCTCCAAGATGGAATTCACTGGAGTTTCAATCCACCAGGAGCATCACACCACGGAGGCATGTGGGAGCGAGTAATCCGCATGGTGAGGAAGGTTTTTACGTATGTTTTGCATTTGCAAACTCTGGATGATGATGGTTTGCACACTGTCTTGTGCGAAGTGGAGGCAATATTAAACGACCGCCCCATCACCAAACTTTCCGACGATCCTAACGATTTTGAACCGCTCACTCCCAATCATATTCTCCTGATGAAAGGCAAGCTAGTCTTACTGCCTGGGCTCTTTGTGAAAGAGGATTTGTATGTGAAGAGGAGGTGGAGGCAAGCTCAGTATATTTCTGGACTTTTCTGGAAAAGTAGGGTACAAGAGTACCTCCCTCTCCTTCAAGAACGGCAAAAGTGGAGTCAACCCAGGAGAAATTTTGTACCTGGAGATATCGTTGTTGTGGTCAACTCTGCAGCTCCTTGAGGCTCTTGGCTCCTCGGCAGAGTTTTGGAGACCTTCCCAGACAAGAACGGCTTGGTGTGCTCAGTGCATCTTAAGACCAAATCTAACGTGTTGGAGCGACCAGTAACCAAGCTTTGTCTGTTGCACTAGGCAGCAGTTTCACAGACTTGAGACTGTTAACGCAATATGGTTCCATATGGCACACTTTGGCTCTTTGGTTGCATTTATATGGTGTAATTGTTACGCCTGCTAACATGTAACAATTAGGGGCCGGCGTGTTAGAGCCAATTTGCTGGTTTAGTGCCATATTTCATATTTCATTTATTTTGCTTGCATTTCTCCGTTGTTTTTCAATATGTATCATTCTATGCATTATGCCTCTGCCTGAAACTGGGTTCTTGATGGCAGTTCCCTTTATTGCCCAGTAGGTGGCTCTACCTGTCAGAGCGGAAATGCATTACCTGTCTATATAATGTGTATGGTCCTGATGACATGCAGGTGTGTTTGTTACCGGCGAGGGCAAATAAGTTTTTGACCGTCACGTCATGTCGTTTGTTGTGCACTTGTCAAGGTAGTGCCGTTTGCTTTATATCTTTCATACAATTGTGCATCGGATATTTTTGTGGTGTAAATAAATAATTGTGGAGTATTATTGCAACGGATCGTGTGGAAATTCAACATTAGTAAGTTCTAGCCGGTTTCAGCCTCCTCGTGGCTTGTAGGTTTATTGTTTTTTGTTTTTTTTGTCCCAAGTATTTCAAGCCATTACACATGTCTTTCCGTGACTGCTTACATTGACAGACCTAAATGAACCCGCAGCGTGATTTGGGCTTGTGGGTTTGGTCTCATCGTACTATGCACAGTGCAGTCAGTGCAAGCACACTTGGCATCTTCATGGCAGAGGTGTGCGGCACATTTGAGAGTGGGCGGGATATATAATCAGGTGTGGTCAGGGCTGGTGTTGAAGGAACCAATCAAATTTCATCTTTTCATCTCATCTCATCTCATCATCAGCTGCATCTCCGGGGTCAGGTCGTGGTGGCAGCAAGCTAAGTAGAGTACTCCAGACGTCCCTCTCCCCAGCAACGCCCTCCAGCTCCTCCTGGGGGATCCCAAGATATTCCCAGGGTGGATTGGACATGTAGTCCCTCCAGCGAGTTCTGGGTCTACCCCGGGGTCTCCTTCCAGTTGGACGTGCCCGGAAAACCTCAAAGGGAAGGTGCCCAGGAGGCATCTTAAACAGATCCCTGAACCACCTGAACTGGCTCCTTTCGATGCAAAGTAGCAGCAGCTCTACTCTGAGTTCCCTCCGGATGTTTGAGCTCCTCACCCTATCTCTAAGGCTGAGCCCGGACACCCTACGGAGGAAACTCTTTTCAGCCATTTGTATCCGCTATCTCACTCTTTTGGTCACTACCCAAAGCTCATGACCATAGGTGAGGGTTAGAACGAAGAATGACTGGTAAATTGAGAGCTTTGCCTTCTGGCTCAGCTCCCTCTTCACCACAGCGGGCCGGTACAACATCCGCATTACTGCTGATGCTGCACCAATCCTCCTGTCAATCTCCCGCTCCATCCTACCCTCACTTGTGAACAAGACCCCGATATACTTGAACTCCTCAACTTGAGGCAACAACTCATCCCCAACTTTGGAGGGAGCAATCCACCATTTTCCGGTAGAGAACCATGGCCTCAAACTTGGAGGTGCTGACTCTCATCCCGATCATTTCACACTCAGATGCAAACCGCCCCAGTGCACGCTGGAGATTGCGTTCTGATGAAGCCAAGAAAACCACATCATCTGCGAAGAGCAGAGATGCAATTCTGAGATTCCGCGATGATTGTCGTGTCCATGCTGGTCAGTTGGTTGTTGCAGAGTGACGTTGGGAACACTGAGGTCAACCTGTGGTGGTTCCAAGACAGGAAGAATGGGTCTCCTGTTTCTTCTGTACTCTTTCCCTTCTGACTGCATGATTTAAGATCTTGGTTCTTGACAGATGCTCTTTACTGTACCCATCTGCAACCTTACTATATGTCCCTGGGCCAATGGCTGAAGGGGCCTGCTAGATCTGTCATAGCAAGTCTTTTGAGTGTTGCGTTTTTTTGTAAGCTGTGCCTTGATCATACTGCTGTTCTTGGCAGCTGGAACCAGCAAAGTTTTGCAGATGGGGATGGTGGTACGTGTCTGTCTTGGCATGAGTCGTTCATGTGTCTGATCACGTGGTACATTACAAAGGTTGAGCAGGTTCAGGAAAACATCTGTTCCACTTCACTTGGACCTTTCCATCAGTTGTTTTGCACTGCGCACAGCTCTTTCAGCTAATCCATTATCCTGAGGGAACTCCGGGCTGATGGTCACATGGATGAAATCCCATGTTAAGGCAAACTCTTTAAAACGCTGGCTTGTGAACTGGGCCCCATTGTCTGAGATTATTTTGTGTGGGCTTCCATGAACTGAGAAATTTCTTTTTAGTTTTCTTATCACAGCGTTGGATGTGATGTCATGAAGCAAGTCAACCTCAAACCATCCAGAGTATGAGTTGACCAATACTAGGTAGTGCTGACCATTCCACTCAAAGATGTCTGTTGCTGCAGTTGACTATGGTAAGTCTGGGATTGGATGTAGCTTGAGTGGCTCTTTTTGTTGGTGTGGTTTTGTGCTGTTACAGACAGGGCATGAAAGTGTGCTCCTCTCAATATCTTTTGTCATAGTGGGCCAAAACACAATGTCTCTGGCTTGGCATTTCGTTGACTCTGTCCCGGGGTGGCCTCTATGTAGGATTGTGATGTAGTCCCTTTGTAGCGATTTGGGGATTGCTGCCTTTGGGCCAGTGGCACGGTGGCACAGTGGTTAGCGCGGTCGCCTCACAGCAAGAAGATCCTGGGTTCAAGCCCCGGGGTAGTCCAACCTTGGTGGGTCATCCTCTGTGTGGAGTTTGCATGTTCGCCCCGTGTCTGTGTGGGTTTCCTCCAGGGGCTCCAGTTTCCTCCCACAGTCCAAAGACATGTAAGTCAGGTGAATTGGTGGTACTAAATTATCCCTAGGAATGAATGTGTGTGTGTGTGTGTGTGTGTGTGTGTGTGTGTGTGTGTGTGTGTGTGTGTGTGTGTGGGTGGGTGGTGTGGTGGGGGGGGGGGGCTGTGACGGCCTGGTGGCCTGTCCAGGGTGTCACCCTGCCTGCCGCCCAATGACTACTGGAACAGGCTCCAGCATCCCCATGACCCTGAGAGCAGGATAAGCGATTAAGACAATGGATGGATGGATGGATGGATGCCTTTGGGCCTTTTATAACGATGCCATCTTCGATCATGAGCTCATCTCTGAATGTAAAGGTCTGACGAATATCTGCTGGCAGTTTGAACTCTTTTGTAGGCCATCCATGGTTGATGATGTTACATATTTTCTGAAGGGTTGGGTCCCTTTCTGTGTGTTCCTCGAGCTCTTCTAAACGTGAAGAAGATATGTGTCTTACTGCTATGACCTTAAAATCAGTGTAATCATTGCTGTGCTGCTCGGTCGTCTGTCTGGGGGCTTGTGACAACGTGTCGGTAAGGTACATGTGTTTCCCTCTTTTGTAGATCAGTTCAAAGTCATACTTTTGTAGTCTTAGCATCATACATTGCAGTCTGGCTGGAGCTGTGTGTATGGGCTTGGATACGATAGTGACTAGTGGTTGATGATCTGTTTCGATTTGGACTCGCTTTCTGTAGATGTAGTTGTTGAATTTGGAGCATGCGAACACCACAGCAAGAAGCTCATTCTCTATCTGTGCGTATCGCATTTCCGTTTGTGTTAAGGTACGAGATGCATATGCAATTGGAAGGGCTTGCTGTAAACATGCTGCACCTAGGCCGTACTGTGATGCATCATATGTAAGTGTGAGGTGCTTGTAGACGTTGTAGTACTTTAGCATAGGTGGGTTTGAGAGACTCTGTTTTAGTGCATTAAATGCATCTTCGTGCTGTTTTGTACCAGGACCACTCTGTGTCTTTGTGAGTTAACTGTCGCAGGGGAGCTGAAACTTCACTAAAGTTTGGGATGAACCTCTTCAAGTAGTTGACCATTCCAAAGAATCGCTGCAGAGCTGTGACATCTTCTGGAGCAAACACTTCACTGATAGTTTTTGTCTTGGATGGGCCCGGCTTTAGCCCTTGGCTTGTGAACATGTGACCCACATAACTGACTTCCTTCAGCCTGAATCTGCACTTCTTTGGGTTTAGTCTCAAGTTGATTTAACGAGGTCGATCGGGGACTTTCTTGAGGTTTTCCTCATGTTCTTTCTCACTGCTTCCTCCGACATTATGTCATCAACTATCACTGCACAAGGATATCAAGTGAAGAGTTGCTCCATTGTATGCTGAAAAATCACTGGCGCTGCTTATTCCAAAGGGCATCCTGAGGAATCTGAATCTTCCAAAGGGCAAGTTGAATGTAGTTAGCATTGAAGACCTGTGAACCAGTGGTATTTGCCGAAAAGAACTCTTGGCATCTGACACTAAGAACACAGTGGAGTCTGGCATCTGTGCTGCTACTTCCTCAACAGTGCGCATTGGATGATGTGGGCATTTGAGGGCTTTGTTGAGGTCCTTCGGGTCAGTGCAGATGCGTATGTCATCTGAAATTCTCTTGTGGGTAGCTACCATCGATGATACCCATTCAGTACGTTCTGAAACTGGGGTGATGATGCGTAGACTTGTCATTCTATCTTTGACCTTATCTCGCATTGCAACTGGAATGCGGCATGCAGGTCTGACGGTAGGTTGTGCTTCGGGGTCAATCTTCATGGAGCAGGAGACTCAAAAAGCTTAGCCTCCAAGAACAACAGTTGGTCACTAACGGCTCCAACGACTCTCATGACCACTGAATAATGAAGTCGAAACTAACCGTCGCTGCTAAACAAATGCAAATCAAATAGCTCCGATGGCGATGGGTGCAGCTGGACATCGGAGCACAGGAGAGCCACGCATCTCCGATAACAAACATCGCTACACAGAAGAGCCACTCATATCTATGGCTCCGTTAGCGACGGGCGTTGGTAAACATCGGAACACAAAGAGCCATGGACATCAATAGCTCTGACAACGACTCCAAAAAGGATAAATTCTGAGTCTCATCACCAGCCAGTCAGACTAGCTTTGTCTAGTCAGAAAGGCACGAACTGAGGAAGCCTCTCGGATGAGAGGCGAAACGTCTTCACGGATATATACCAAGTGCAGTTGCACTTGATTCAACTCCTTTGGATAACCATGACCTGGATGAATGAGAACATTCACAGACAGTAGATAGAAGGAAGCTTACCAATTTCATCTTTGAAGAGATCGGCATCGTCTATGAAGACTTTGTGTGAGAAGCTTGCCTCTTTTGTCACACGAAGCTCGTGTATCACCAAGTGTGATTAGTCCCATACGAAGGCTGTCTTGTAAGCCTAGTAATGGCTATACGTTTTACTTCACCACATGGAACTGTAGGGTGTAGGGCCTGTCTGCTAAGTAGCATGATAGGGTTACTGACCTCATTGTGCAGATTTCATTGCATCCATAAGCAATCAGCTTGGTTGTATTGGAGTGATCCACTTTCTCCTTGTGTTTCACTCAGTTGAATGTCTTGACAGATATGACATTGCATTTCGCCCCAGTATCCACTTTGAGTGCGATGGGGTTTCCATGGACTTTAACTGTTTAGGACATTTCACTCCTCTGTGTTACCGGTGGGCTCACAGTATGGACTGTTTCTGTCTCTACTGTAATCCCGTCAACATAAAATGAGTCATCACTATCACCTGAGAGTTCTGCTGTGTCAACTTGATTTACAGTCTTTTTAGGTCTATGTCTGTGGTAACTTTGTCTGTGATAGCTTTGTATAGATTTGCAGCATTGCTTGTAATGATTCCATTTATTGCACTTGTGACACTGCTTGCCAAATGCTGGGCGCTTGTCCTGCTTGGCCTCGTGGCTGCCTCCACAGTTGCTACAGTTAACTATGGGCTGAGTTACACGTTCTGTGTATTTTTTCTGCTTGAAACCACGTGACTGTTTTTCCTTTGTTTTGTGTTGCAAGCTGTCTACATTTGCTGAGTTCTGCCTCGGTGTAGCCAGTGTCTTTGTGTGTTGCTCTGTCATTTCATCTATCTGAAATATGTCAACTGCTTTGGCTAAAACCAGTTCACTAACACGCAGTAGAGGTTTTCTCATGCTATCATTTATTATGCCACACACAAGTCTGTCTTTTATTAATTCGTCATGCAGGACTCCGAATCTGCAGCTTTTTGCTTTGTTTTTTAAGTCGTTGATATAAGCGTCAGTGGTCTCACCTGATCTCTGATTTCTCGTACTGAACTTATTCCTTTCCATTGTGACATCTATTTGAGGATTGCATAACTCACAGAATTTCGTTTTTAGGCACTCCGGCTCCTCTCTTGATTCAGCGGGGACAACTATGCTGCAATCATCTCCCACTCATTTAGCCACAGCTGGCGCATACACAAGCACGCGCTCCCGCTCGATGGCTTCTGAGCCGGCCAGGTTCAATAGGATGAAAGCTTGAGTGCGAGACTGTTTATCTGAGTGTGCAGCTTCAATGAATATGTCATATTCCTGTTCAAAAAGTCTCCAGTTCTCAGCAATATTGTTGTCAAACACCAATGGATCTGGTTTACGGAATCCCTCTGCCATGATTGTCTCTTTGAGTTTCAGTATTATTTCTGTCTTCCCAGCGTCTATACGATAGCTTCTATGCTAGCCAGCATTAACTGTTAGCCTTCAATTTGAGGAATGTCCTACGCTGATCGGAATGTTACCTTTCAAACTTTTGTTTTCCTTGCCACGTCGTTTGATGAGACATATTCTGACACCATGAATGACGAGTGGTCAGACACTGGAGAATGTTTAACACGTTTATTGATTGGAACAACAGAACTCTTTGTATGTGCTGGTTACATACATACTCCTGTAGAAGTAGTAGGCGGTGTTGGACTGCAGCTCACTCTACCCTCATTTTCATCTATGTGAGAGCGTAGTCCTGCGTGTTTGTTGATAAAGCAATAGAAGATGTTCGGTCTCAAAACCATCCGTTTTATTTAGCAGTAAATGGATAAAGCATACAGAGCTCTGGGTCTAGATCTTCCTATCCCTGACAAACAACAGATTGTGTCAGTTCATGAAGTCTGACTCTCTCTGCTTTCCCTGACCCAATCTTTATACTATACAAAGTGTTGACAAAACATGAATGTGTGGTCTTCTTTGTGATTGGTCCGTTGATCTGACTCCATTTCCGGCTCAATGATATCCGGACTCCAAGTGACCTCCTTCGGCAGCTGCTGTCGTAAAATCCTGTTCCTATTTCTGAAACCACAGATCACAGCACATCTTGTATATACTCCCCCAAGGCCACAGCACCCTTATTGTTCCCTTCACTATTTAGAGCTGCTAACCTTATCTAAGGTCAGCGACCCTCACTCTTTTACCTTCTATGGAGATAGACGCAATCTTCCTCTTGGGACATCTTCTCCTTTAATTGTCCCCCACTTCTCTTCCTATAACTTACTCGGCATTCCTCTGTCTGCTGACATACTCATTACTTTTCCACTGCCACTATAGCCCCTCATGTCCTTGTAACAAGCCTTGTTCCTTATGCATATGATTTCCCAATGACTAATCTATCCTTATATCCCTTATTCCAATCAATACATTGTAATCATCATTATTAAACATCACACCATTGCATTTATCCACAAGTAATCATCATTATTTAACATCACACCATTGCATTTATTCACAAGTCCCCCTTTTGGTCTCATATAATGAGACCAACCAACCAATCGGATTCAAACATCACATTCAGCCTCTGTGTCACTGCCCAGTTCTTCACACCCTCCGTCCTCCATCAGAGCCACCATCTCCGTCTCGACTTGAGCCATCTGATAGGGTGATGGGGGACTGTTCTTTTCGATGGCAGTGACGATCAACCTTTCAAACAGAGATCTGATACAGGGGATACAACAGCATCCACACAACACAAGTGCAGTCATCATGCCTACCAGGGACAGAAACACAGACACTATCACACCTTTCCACTTCCCAAACCACTGTTCAAAAATTCCTCCCAGTGGGTTGTTTATACCTGAGTGTTCATGCATCTCCTCCAACAGGGTCCTAAGTCCTTTTAGGGCTCTAGTTACCGAGCCATCTGGAGCAGTGTTGTTGGGGATGAACGTGCAGCATTGATTGTCAAACATAGAGCAAACACCCCCTTTTTCAGCTAATAACATGTCGAGGGCCATTCTGTTTTGAGCTGTCATCAACGAGGTGGCAGCTAATTGTTCAGATAAGCCTGCTACAGCATCCCTAGTTTTATTGGCGAGCCTCAGGACGTTATAATGGATATAATTAATTCTATCCACATTCTTATTGGGAGTGACCGGAAATAGCGCACTAATGATTGGGATGTTCTCAAATCCTGCTGCCACTTGATTTACCAACTTATACTCACCTGGAACTCCCCTGGGAACGCCTATGGCATCTATGTATGTGGGAGAACCATAGCCAACGTCAAATGTGTCTCTCCTGTGGCGGGTATATGTGAAATTTGCCTGTTGGCGTGGCCCTAGCAAAAACAGGGGTAGAACCAATCTGACCATTGCACACATTCCAGACCAGTCTGCTGGCAGGCTGATATGTAGAGTCCTGTCCCCGCAATACCAAAACAGGTCAGCCCTTCCCCACACCATAGAGCTAGGGGCCGACCAACGGTTGACATCAAGTATGTTTTTGCACCAGCCATCAGGCATGTGTGCCATCTTCATACTGGAGCTGGAGCTCCTAGAAAAACACGTATAGTTATTAGCTCTCCGGGTGAACGCTGGCGGCACCATGGAGTTTTTAACGGGTGGAAAAATAGAGCTAAGAGTATTACAGTTAGGGGGTTCAGCTTGCATAGTTAGGGCCATCATGCAATGAAATCCTATAGGATCTGTATCGGGAAACAGAGGTGCTGGGACGGTGAAAAGAGTTGGTCTGGCTGAAGAACATGCAATACAATTACTCATGTTCATGGAGGCAGCAGTAGCTGCCATCCAATCTAACCACAGGTTTTTGTCCCCATATCTAGTAGCCAATTTGACAATATCACCTCTCGTTAGTTTATTGTAATATATGGTGATTACATCCTTGCTCTGTCTAGGTTTAGTTTTGAGTGCGCTAGTCGTGGCATCTGTTTTCTTGGGGGACGGAGGTGTTAACAAATTCACCTTAATGAGCCCCATGGTGTCCGTGCCATCTTGATGTACTCCCACAACCACATAGAATGCCTTTTTCTGACCTGTCACGAATTGATCATCCCACAGGTCGTGTATTGTCAACAACAGGGGATTAACTCAACCCGATTTATGTCGTAGTTGGCTGCGTATGAAACTAATCTTGTTAACTGTATCTGGATCTTTGACCGCGGTTTTGATAGGGGTCCATGATGGACCAGTATACTGCCAAACCAGTTCCCATCCGGTACACAAACTGCCCATGCCGGAGTTCCTAAGCGGATCCCCCTGCCTTAGACAACTAGAGTGAGTTTCTGGACTTCCGCACAGGTATAAATCATATCTTCTCCACATCTCCTGGCGTTTCCCACAATTAATAACATGGCATGAGTCAAATTGAAATGTCATGTTCGTTCCCAGAGTGTAGTCTATGTCTATACCGCCATATGTTTTAATGCAGTAATCTGGTTGGCTCTGGCCTTCCCTCTTTGTTCTGTTATGGTGTTGGTTTTGATCTGTGTGTCTGTCTCTGATGGATGATTTCCACATCAATATTGGAGTAACTATTACTGTAGAAATGATCCCGCACACTCCCAACCACCACCATTTGGCTTGGTGGGGTTTTCCCGTTCCCTCAAACATGTTAATCAACATATATCAAAAATTCTTAGCAAGCAAAACCTTCTTGTGTTCTGGTTATCAGTTCCTTGTATCCTAGAAAAACCTTTTCTGGGAGAGCTTTTGACCTTCTATAGTAACATCAGAACATTCTTTCCGCACCTGGCAAAATTCTTCATTCCAATCTTGAGTATATTGTGGCTTGCCTGAGTATATGCAAAGCCGGTTACTATAAATCTTATCCAAAAGCCATAGCTATAATAACTGTCGCCACAGATAGTGGCTCGTGTCTTTACACTTATTCAGAGTCAACTGTGGTGTTTCTTATCTGTTCCAGTGTCCTAGCGGGTGAATCCGCTGCTGCACACTGGTTCCAGTGGTACCAGCTGTCTCCTTTGCCCTGTAGTCGGACCGCGTGTGATGTCCTCTCAACCACCTTGTAGGGCCCTGTCCACCTTGGCTCCGACCACTTCCTCTTGATCACCTTCAGCAAAACCCAGTCCGTAGTGGGCGGTGTCTGACCCTCTAGGTTCCCCTCTGCTGCTGCAACCTGTTTTGAGAAAGCTGACACCAAAGCTGTTAGTTGGTCATAGTAAGGTTTGTACTTCAGCGGATCTCTTTCCTTTTCCGTTGTTGGGATTCCAGCTCCCGGTCCCGGGAACTGCTGCCCTGTTGTCAACTCATATGGAGTGTAACCTGTGATGGAGTTTACTGAGCTTCTAATTGACATTAGAGCTAGGGGTAGGGCATCCACCCAACTCGTTTTTGTTTGAGCACACACTTTTCCTATTTTTCCTTTAATGGACTGATTCATTCTCTCCACCTTTCCCTGTGATTGGGGGTGATACACTGTTCCAAACGCATGTTTCAGTCCTAGGGCCGCTTCTACTGCCTGCAGGTCTTTGTTCTTAAAATGTGTGCCATTATCTGACCTGATTCTTCTTGGAAACCCATGCGTTGGTATGTATTGGTTGATTAGGAATTTGATTAGCGTTTTGGCATCTTCATTTTTAGCAGGTACTGTTTCTGGCCAGCCAGTGTATGCATCCATGGCGACCAAGAGGTACCTATACCCATTTACTCTTTCCAACATGTCAGTGTAATCAATTATGATTTCTTGACCTGGCATTTTTGGCAAAGGAAATTTTCCCTCGTGTGGCTTTACTGTAGCCCTGATATTGTATTCTGTACATATTTTACATTCCCTGATATGGTTCACAATTATTGCGGGCAAAAATGGATGCCACCAATGGGTCAGATGTCTCTGCATCTGTGCCTTTCCACAATGTGTTAGCCCGTGCGCCTCCTGTAACACGGAAGCCATCCACCCTGGGGTTAACACAGGTCGGCCGTCCGGTGATCTCCACACTCCTTCGGATTCCGTTGCCCCTCTCTCTTTCCAAACTGTGAACTCTTGAGGAGAGGCTTTCTGTTGTTCCTTTATTAACATATTTACATCGCAGGCAGGTAGTAAATCATACACCGTTTTTCCCACCTGCATCATCATGTATTGGGCTGTGTACCCTGCTGCCCTTTTAGCTGCAGAGCCTGCCTCCTGATTTCCTTTTGCTATCATTGTTTCAGTTTTGTCGTGACCTCTGCACTTTATTACTGCTTCCTCTGTTGGTTTCATTAGAGCTTCTACCAGTCTCTTGCTGTCTTTCTCATGTTTGATTGGGGCTTTTGCTGCTGTCAAAAATCCTGCTCTGATCCACTGACTGAGCTCCACCTGTATTGTTCCTACCACGTATGCCGCGTCTGTGTAGATGTTTACTTTTTTCCCTTCTGCCCATTCTAATGCTGCTATCATTCCCTGTAATTCAGCTAGCTGCGCTGATTCTTTTCCTATTACTCCCCCTGTCACTACCTCCTCAAACCCTTCATCTGTTTGTCTTACCACTGCATATGCTGCCTTCAGTCCCTCTGTGGGATGTCTGTAGCAACAGCCATCTGTGAACAGCACTTCCTCTGGGTCAGCTAAGGGTTTTGCCCGTGAATCTGCTCTGACCTTAACATCTTTCTGTACTCTTTCTTCACACACATGTGGCTCACCTTCCCCCATGTTATCTGCCATGTTGAGTCCCTCGTGTGTGAACATTATGTGTGGTGCATTGAGGATTATTTCCAACCTTGTCTGTCTTAATGATGTCATGGTGAATGCTGCTGAGTTCACATAGGCCACTATGCTGTGTGTTGTCAGGACTGTTAGAGCATGTCCCATGACTATGTGTGCTACTTTTTGCAGAATTTTTGCTACCCCTGCTGCATGTCTTGTGCATGGTGGATGTCTTTTCTGTTGGATCGAGTGTCACACTTGCATACATCATCACCTGCCTACCTCCCCCTTTTTTCTGAAAAAGAACACCATTTACTGTATGTGATTTTCTGAAACATCCTGATAGAATGGCTCTTTGTAGTCAGGCACTGCTAAGTCAGCAGCGTTTGTGAGAGCCTGTTTGAGGGAAATGAAATTGTTCTCTGCTTCAGTGGTCCATTGTAAGCATGCTGGCAAATTTATCATCCCCTGCTCATTGACCATGGCCCTTAAGGGGTGGATGAGTTCCCCATATGATGCTATGTACTGTCTGCTGTAGCCCGTCAACCCCAGGAATGAGAGCATGTCTTTCACTGTGACTGGTTTAGGATGGTGTAGGATTGAGGATCTATGAGCTGGGGATACACCTGTTCCTCTACTAGAGATAATTCTCCCCAAGAACGAGACCATCTGTCTGCAGCACTGGAATTTGGTTTTTGAAACTTTGAACCCAATGTGATACAGCTGAGTTAATAGGGATTTGGTGGCTGCTAGGCAGGAGACATGATCTGGAGCTGCCAGAAGGATGTCATCCACATACTGAGTCAACACCACCCCCTTTGGGAGAGTGAGAACAGTGAGCTGCTGTTTCAGAACCTGATTGAACAGCCCAGGCGACAAGATGAAACCCTGGGGAACCCTCGTATAATTTAGCTGTTGGCCTTTATAGGTGAACAAGAAGATGTCTCTCACATGGTCAGCTAGTGGTAGGTAGAAAAATGCATTTGCCAGATCAATACAGGAAAACATTTGTGTTCTGGGGACAGTGCAGACATAGCAGTGTATGGATTTGGTACTGGGACTGTAGGAGTTGACACAATACTATTGACCCGTCTAAGGTAGTGAGCCATTCTATATTTCCCTGTATTTTGCTTCTCTACTGGTAAAATAGGTGTGTTCCAGCCAGATTCTGAGGGCTCCAACACCCCCGTTGCCAACAGTCCCTCAATAGTATCTGAGATCCCTGCTTCTGCCTCAGGTTTGTGGGAGTACTGTTTCTGCCAGATCGGAGTGTGATCTGTCAATTCAAAAGAGATTGGATCAACATTCTTGCAGTGGCCTACATCAGTTGGGCCTGCTGACCATAACGCCTCAGGGAGAGTGTCTATCATGCTTGCGGCATCAGAGTGATCAGCCTTCTCTCCGCCATGAAATCTCTCTATTTGTCTATGTTCTAACAGCACTTTGTCAGCCGTCTTGTGCATGATCCTGTAAGCTTTTTCGGATGGGGAGTACTGTAATTCAGGGAGTTGGGTCCAAACCCAGTCTGTCAGTGCCATCAGACGCTTGCACATCGGCCCAAGATCTCTAGCCTGGTGTTTAATATGCACTGTTAAGGTGATATGGGGCACCGCCTCTTCAGACATCTCATATCACTCAAATTGTTCTGGTGTCAATTCAACAGCAGCTGCCACACCTTCATTCCCCACTAGAATACAACCAGACAATACTTCCCACTGTGTCCCTTCAATGTCATTGTAAAAAGTTTGCTGATAAATTTCATCCCCATCCCTATCATAGTACAGAGTAACATGGAGGGGGTCGGTTGGAGGGGAGTAGGGATGTAGCATTTGGACCCACGGCCGCCACTGATAATACAGAGTCTGTACGCCTTTGCTTTGCTTGCTTCCAGGTTCTAGGAGTCCCCATTATATATCTGCCCAGAGTCCTTCAGTCGTGGGTGAAACATCAGCTGACAACAACATTTGAGAGCTGGACTGGATTATTGACAGAGAAGAGTTCACAGAATACCCACTGGGAAAAGTCACTACCAGTCCCTCTGGCCCACACATGACTGATGCCACACACCTCACCAACACATCCCGCCCCATCAAATTGACTGGGCACGCTGGTGATGAAATGTATTGATGTAAAAAAGTCTGTCCTGCCACCGTGGTAGTCAGAGGTGTCGTCAGATTTTCTGGTTTACCCGAGAACCCTACTAGCTGGACGCTGGAGGATGAAAGGTTGGGCCGAGACATGTGGCGCAAGTGATAGTGGAAAACCTTGCACCTGTGTCAACTAGGAATTGCAGAGCCATGTCCATTACCCTTATTTGCAGGTAGGGTTCTGCCAGCCCCACCTGCCCTTGAGTTCCCGGGCCCCTTCAGTACTCATACCCCTGACCACCCTGCATGGTCTGGGGATATTGTACCTTCAGTGGAGCTGCTGCTGCATGAGGGGCTTGATGAAGTGGAACCATAACTGGAGGCTGCCCTTGGACCGGTGGCTGCACATAACCACCCCTGTTGCTGACTGGACCTTGACCTCCCCTGGGTCCCCACAGCACGGGACACTCCCTTCTCCAGTGTCCAGGCTGGCCAAATCCAAAGCATGTAGGTGGCATACCTCTGGGTACTCCGCGACCCCTCCCTCTACCTCTCATGCCTCCTGTTACTCCTACAGGTCTGCCCCCATAAGGGGAACCAGGCACCCATTCAGGCACTGGGTACAAATTTGGGGTGTAGTTTTGTGGTGGCGGCTGTTGAACCATCTGATTGGCTGCCTTTTGGTTTGTCTTTTTAACATCATTTACCTTTTTCCTTGCCTCATCCAATTGGAACTTTAGGAGCTGCACCTGGGCTGACTCTGTGCTCTGTCTATCCTCATCCTGTGTAGCCTTGTGTCTTTTCATATGATGAATCAGATGTTTTTCCCATTGCTCAGTAGAGCAGCCTGGCATGTCTGGATTGCCCTCCATGGCATCTTGTACTGCTTTGGGCATTCCAGCCATAACAGCTTTTCTAAACAGTGTGGTCTGTAACTGTCCTGATCCTGGATGGCTTCCTGCGGTGTCTGTCCATATGCCTTTGCATCTGCCTAAAAATGCTGACATGTCTTCTCCGTCTTTCATGGAAAAGGTCAGTGAATGCATTGCTCTGGGAGGAATGGGGAATTTATCCCTCATTGCCCTTCCCACGTCTGTGGCGTCTCTGGTAAATGGCAGAGTTGTGACCAAGTCACTGTTATGCAAGTCATAAGTAAGTCTCAAGTCTTAACCTTCGAGTCTCAAGTCAAGTTCCAAGTCATGAAGGGCAAGTCTCAAGTCAAGTCCCAAGTCACCGAGCTCAGGTCAAGTCCCTAATTTCAGGTGTCAAGTCATCAAGTCTCGAATGTAGGGTGTTTTATACCAATTTAACACAATTTTTTTAAATTCAGGTAATATTAAATTGTTCATTACAATAGTACATAAATAAACCACAGATAATGTTAGAAATAATTGTTATTTTATTGTGTTCAAATTTGGACAACAGTTGGATTTTGTTTTACATCTAAGAAATAATAAAAAGCACACTCTAAATCACAAATGAGCGCACAACTCTTAATAACTATACAAAACATATTGATCATTCCAATACACAATAAATAAACACTCTCTCTGCTTGTCTAGTTCGACCTACAATTCATTGCACTTGCAAAATATCAAGTTGGCTAGGACTTTATCGCCTCCCTCCAAAGCCACTCCTCCAAAACACACAAACACGCACTGCCTGACTAGCCTACTTAGTCCATGGGGCAGAACCCAAAACTTCCTATTTCAGTACACTCAAGGTGGCAAAACTTACTTATACTTTTTGAAAGGATCCATGTCTGTAGATGATATTTTGGTATGATAACCATTCCTGAGTGGCAGCTGTATCACAGTTATCAGCTCATGAAGTTAACCACCCCCTAAAGTAAATTGCATTTTAGACGCTGGTGCATATCCTGGTTTAGCCTCATGGTCAGGACATTTTTCAATGTTCTATAATATTGTCTTTGGTATCATTTTAAAGGGGACCTTCTTAGCTTTCATTCAAGCCCTGTTGTGGATATTTCTCACAAATATAGAGGTCACTTGAGCTCTTCAACCCGTCAATAACACACATCTTTCTGCAATTTTCGCCTAAACTATATACTTTCTTTTAGCCCTGTGGCATCTAGGAATATCAGGGACACAAAACACAAAAACTGGAATACTCACAGGACTGTAAAGATTCAGGAAATGTATAATATACCCATACTATTTCATTGTGTGAGGTGATTGTGAGCCTTAAATTAGAAGGGCATTATTACTAAGAAACTAACTAGACCAAAGCCAGTTAGTCCATGGGTCAGACCAGATATCGATATCACCCAAGGTGACACAACTTCACTGGTGCCATTTTATTTGGTACACTAACAGAAGTAAAATAATACATGATAACCTTTCCAAATGAGCAGCTATTTCATTTTTCTTTCAGGAAACCTGTTTCTGTGCCTCTCACGATTGTGTATTTGCCCAGATTTTTACAAATATAGCATTTCAACACCCCTGGTACTGATTAGCCTAGCTTAAACTCTGGGACAGTTCTTAGTTGGCCAACTACCAAGGATAACCAGTACTGTGTACTTCCATTCATTGTGCTAAGCTAGGCTAACGTGCAGCCAGATAGCTTTCTACTAAACACATATAGAGGAAACTGGTATCTATCTTCTTGTCTCACTCTGGAGAAGATTGTAAGCTAATTTCCCATAATGTTAGCATGCTCTTTTAATGTATATGTTAATATGATTAGTTAAAGTGGCTACGAGGAACTTTCATCTTGTGCTGATTTTAGCGGCCTCATGTGGACAAAATACAGCTGTTGCATAGCAACTAGGTAATGTATCTATTTGTGGCTATGTAAGATAAATAATGGTAATATGACGCTGGTGAAGCAAAGTAAACTTTGTTTTAGTAGTGTTCATACACCTAGGTTACATGTATTTGTTTGTATGTGGCAGGTGAAAACTGACTGAATATGGCCACTGGTGAACAAGCAAGTTTTTACCCAATACCAAAGCGCCCACGGGTGGAGTGCATTATCCACTGTTCTGATGATACAGATAAGCTGGTTTCACTACAAAGTGTCGACTCATGGAGAACTCTGCTCAGGGCAGCTCAGATACGAAATCATGCACCAGTTTTGAAACTGGCAAAAGACATTCCTGAGGGACAGATTCCAGCAATCTACTACTACAGAAAGTGTCGCAGTATCTTCACTATGAAGCAAATTCTTGATGGCCTCCTTGCAAAAGAAAAGAAAAGTTGTGTCTCTGCTGAAGAGAAACAATCTAAGAGAGTAGCTCGACATGCTCCAAGTACATCTAGGACTTATGATGCAGAGTGCATATTTTGTCAGAAAAACAGCAAATATTCCAAGAGACAGAATACGAGAGAAGTACGGGTGCAGTGTCGAGAACTGCGAGCTGATGCAAAGATCGGGAGTGCAGCCACAAAGAAAAGAGACAGCAGAATCCTTGCCATTGTGAGTAGAGACCTTGTAGCAGCTGAAGGGCACTACCACAGGTCATGCTATAGACTTTACACCAAAGAAGAGGTTTCCAAAGGAGAGGTTGCCAGCAATGAAGATGATGATGCTGCAGCCCAGTATGAAGCTGCTGTGAATAAGGCATACAATGAGCTGTTCCTCTTCATCAGGATGGAGCTTTTTGGCAATCCTCAAGTGATGACAATGACTGATCTCTCTTCTAGACTGGTAGCTTCAATGAACTCCCAAGGCATTGCCCAAGTCAAGGAATCAACCAAGAAGCACATAAGGCGAAACCTGGAGAGTGAGTTTGCTGGAGCCTTGCAGATATTCCCTGATGAGAAAGGAAAATTCCTCCTCTATCCCGATAACTTGTCCATGAGGGAACTTGCCAAAGAAAATCAGTCTCTCAAAAGGGAGCTGCAGACCCTGAAAAGTGTCAGTGCACAAGATGTTATAGCCAAAGCAGCCATCAAATTGAGAGCAGACATTAAAAGTCAAGATGTTCCTCAAACCTGGCCGCCTGAAGTCAAACCAGAAGCAGAATGTCCTACCATTCCAGAGTCGCTCATTATCTTCCTGTACTCTCTACTCACAGGCTCAAATGATCCTGATCATGCATCCCAGAGAGTGCAGTGCCTTCTGCAGTCATTTGGCCATGACATAGTATATGCAGTGACATGTGGAAATACCAAGCCTTCCAAGCACATTGTTCTGCCATTCAGTGTCAAATCGTTGACAGGAAATGTAGAGTTGATAAACATCCTCAACCGACTTGGTCACAGTGTGTCCTATTCACAGATGGAAGAGATCAACGCTGCCCTGTGTCTCCAGAAACTCTCATCATCAGGGAGTGGCATTGCCCTTCCAGCTAACATCCATCCTGGCATATTCACAACTTTAGCCTGGGACAATATCGACCGTCTTGAATAAATTGTCAGTGGTGAGGGAACATCTCACAGAGTCAATGGGATTGCTGTGCAAGCAAAGCCAGTCAACCCACTTCCTGTCCAACCCATGCCCACTGTTCCCAAAACAAAGAAGAGAAGCATTGATGGACCCCCACCAATGTTACCAACTTACAATGCTGGACAACGGGTAGGGCCACCACAAAGCAAAAAGTCAGATGCCAATACTGCAGCCAATATTAAGCTTGCCAGAGAGAAAAACCTTCTTTGGGTCCTAGCACGCATGTCACAACAAGAAGAAAAGTCAGTCAGCAGCTGGACAGGCTTCAACATCCTGACTCGAGGAGAGATGATGGTCATCCCCGACAATATAGGCTATCTGCCTACCATCAATGCTCCAGCGACACAAATGTCTACTGTCAACGAGGTGCTTAACCAGTCACTGATCATCATGCAGTGCTTAGGCCTGAGGAAGATTGTCTGTGTCTTTGACCAAGCCCTGTATGCGAAGGCTGTCAAGATCACATGGAAACACCATGACAAGTTCCATGATATCATCGTTAGGCTTGGGGTATTCCACACCATCTGCAAACTGCTGGCAATAATAGGCAAGCGTTTCCAAGATGCTGGACTCAAAGACCTCTGCATTGAGTCTGGCATGATTGCAGAAGGCTCAATTGCTGGTGTTATGGATGGCCGCAAGTACAACAGGGCAGTGCGACTACACAAGCTCCTGTATGAGGCTCTCATGCGACTGACCTTGAATGGTTTCCTGTCCTGGTTGGAAGAAACTCACAGGAATGACATGGTTCACCTGAATGAGACACTGAAGACAATTGACAGCCTTGGGAAAGAAGTCTCACAACATGCTTTGAAGGAGGTCCTCGAGAACAGCTCTTGTACACGCATCATGAATCTATTTGAAGTCTACCGTGAGTTCCTTAGAGGTGGAAACGGCAGCCTCTCGAACTTCTGGATGTCCTATTTGGACATGGTTGAAATCTTGTTGGGGCTCATCTGAGCATCCAGAGAGGGAGACTGGAGGCTACACTTGGCTAGCATTCGAGCAATGATCCCATGGTGCTTTGCTTATGACAGGATGAATTATGCACGCTATCTCCCCTACTACTACGCCCAGATGTCTGAGCTGCCCATCACACACCCAGATGTGTACACAGAATTCATGGAAGGAGGCTTCTCAGTCCAACTGGGCTCCACCAATCCCTTTGGCCGAATCCCTGTTGACCAAGCTATAGAAGAAATGGTGAACAAAGACACCCAAACAGCTGGAGGGACAAAGGGATTCAGCTTGAAGCCAGGAGCTGTGACCAAATATTATCTCACAGCTGAGTATAGACGCATGTACCTCAGACAGCTGAGAGACCTGACAGGTCAAGGCAGGTGCAAATGGTCTCATCCAGATCTACAGAGTCCAAGGATCAAGAGAGATGAAGCAGATGTCCAGTTTCTCATGGACCTTATGGAGAATAACTGGCTCAATCCTATGTCCCCTGATGAGATTGATTTGGTTAGCCTCTCCACTGGCAACATGGCTCCACCTGATGTGACCATAGATCTCTTGAGAGCTCTTGAGAAAGGAGAAGAGGCCTACCAAGCATTCCAGCAAACAAGGTTAGATGCAGACCCACCACCTGTGAAATTCCACGACAAGATGACCAAGCAAAGTCTGAAAACATTCTCCAATGTCAGCACAAAACAAGCTCATGGAAAGAAAGCACAGGATGTGGTTCTGAAGGCAGATAGAAACCTTTTCAGTCACATGATCCTGGTGGCTGAAAGCAGGAAGGTGAATCTGAAGGATGTCCTTGCCTACCCATTGGGCCCACTACCATGGGCACTGGCAAATGCTGATGGGTCCTTACGAAAAACAAACAAGGCTGCACTTGCCAGAGAGCTTGAAAAGAATGTATCTCCTGCAGAAGACATCCCAATCCCATCTACTTCCATCATTGAAGGGATGAGCCTGGTCCAAAAAATGAATGGCAACAACAAAACCTTTGCACAGGTGGCAGAGTCAGCCTTGACCCAGGTCCTCCATGAGGGAGCACAGAGTGGGAGGATTGATGTTGTTTTTTATGTCTATCACCAGACTTCGATCAAAGATGCTGAACGACTGAACCGGGGTGGAGACATCACTCTCCAGTACAAGAATCTTGTAGGGGGACACCACATCCAGCAGTGGAGAAAATTTCTGTGCAGTTCCTCCAACAAGACCAGTCTCATCAAGTTTCTGGTGGAAGAGTGGAAACTCCCACGATACAGAACTATGCTGCATGGCAAGGTGTTGTACATGACCTGTGAGGAAACCTGCTACAAGTTGACAGAAGATGGGTGTGAGGAAGCAGCAGAACTGCACTCCACACATGAAGAAGCTGACACCCGTCTGCTCCTGCATGCATTGCATGCAGCAAATGCGGGCTCAAAGTCAGTTATCATCACAGCTGAGGACACTGATGTCATGGTGCTTTGTCTTGGCTTCCAGAAGGACATCACCTGTCCCATCTACCAGAAGTGTGGGACTCAGAACCGCACACGGTTTGTCGACATCACCAAACTGGCAAGTTCACTTGGAGACAGCATCTGTGACAGCCTAATTGGCTTACATGCCTTCACAGGCTGCGACACTGTCAGTGCATTCGCTGGTCGAGGGAAGCTGAATGCCCTGAAGATAGTGAGAAAGCACACTTCCTGCCAAGAGACTTTTAGTCAACTGGGACAGACATGGAATGTGAGTGATGAGCTGTTCCAGAAAATTGAGCAGTTCACCTGTCGGATGTATGTTGCTAATAGCAGCACTGCTGAGGTGAACAAACTGCGTTACCAGCTCTTCTGCACCAAAAGGGAAGAAGTTGAGTCCAGCCAGCTGCCACCATGTAGAGACTGTCTCTTTATGCATGTTCAACGAGCCAACTATCAGGCAGCAATATGGAAGTGCTGTCTGCAGGCTAACCCTGTGGTGCCAAGCCCTACTGAGTATGGATGGACAGACGATGAAGGCAAGCTGGCCATTTACTGGATGCGCTCCCCACCTGCACCAGATGTGGTCTTGGAAATGCTAACATGCAAGTGTGTGCATTCATGCAAAATGCCAAGCTGCATGTGCCTGTCAAATGGACTTCCATGCACAGACATGTGCAGGTTACAGACCTGCAGTAACCAAAAACAGCAGGATGGTCCAGAACTTGACTTTGAACTTGGGGAGTCAGATGATGAGAGAAACGAGCAGTTTGATGAATGACAGTGTGATGATTCTGATGGTATTAATGTGGTAGTAGTCTATTGATGCACAGGATGTTGATTCTGGACTCGGTTACCCAGAGCTTGATAACAATAATGTAACCATATTCACATATACCCATTACCCTACCCATTACCATTACATATACCCACTAATGATATGGGATTACATGTATCATTGACTAAGTATATGTAAATGTCAATGTTGTTTAAAATATTAAAATAGTTCATTACCTCACTATGGTATTCCTTTTTATCATGTATTTTGATTGTGTATTTAAACAAATGTAGAGAGACCAGTTTGTGACCTAACTGGCTTTGGTCTAGTTCTCATTTAAGGCTCACAATCACCTCACACAATGAAATAGTATGGGTATATTATACATTTTCTGAATCTTTATAGTCCTGTGAGTATTCCAGTTTTTGTGTTTTGTGTCCCTGATATTCCTAGATGCCACAGGACTAAAAGAAAGTATATAGTTTAGGCGAAAATTGCAGAAAGATATGTGTTATTGACGGGTTGAAGAGCTCAAGTGACCTCTATATTTGTGAGAAATATCCACAACAGGGCTTGAATGAAAGCTAAGAAGGTCCCCTTTAAAATGATACCAAAGACAATATTATAAAACATTGAAAAATGTTCTGACCATGAGGCTAAACCAGGATATGCACCAGCGTCTAAAATGCAATTTAGTTTAGCGGGTGGTTAACTTCATGAGCTGATAACTGTGATACAGCTGCCACTCAGGAATGGTTATCATACCAAAATATCATCTACAGACATGGATCCTTTCAAAAATTATAAGTAAGTTTTGCCACCTTGAGTGTACCGAAATATCGTCTGGCCCATGGACTAACTGCTGGAGATAGGTTGACAGGCAGGTAGGCCATCCGATCATTTTAACCGGACACCTTAAAATGATTTGATGGTTTTATAATGGTCCCGCGACTTCCACAGATTACTCTTTTTATTTTTTTAATTTAGTGTCAGAGCATTTTATTTATTGATTCCTGTCGGGATGTAAAGAGAATTGCAAAAAAATAACAAAAAGTGCTTCTGAAAAAAATCGCCTTCCCTACCTTTAATTATTTGACTCCCTAGATTAGTGGAATCAGGGGTGCTGTTGGTGTAATTCAATAAATACATGGGGTGTGTGTGACGAAAGGCACACCCTACTTATGTACGCTTATTAAGTACCGATGTACGTGACCATGTGTACTTAATAAGCGTACATTAAAATATATAGGGGTGCGTTTTTGGTCACAGCCATGGAGATTTTAGAACCACTGGACTAGACGCAAGGGAATATTTCACAAAGCTGGCTAACTGAGTATGCCTGACATCTGCGCAAAGTAAACCCTGGAAACCTTTCAGATCTGGAACATGGATTGAAGTAAAAAGAGCTGTTCCGGGGTTCACTCTGCGCAGAAGCGAGGCTTACTTAGTTAGCCAGCTTTGTGAAATAACCTACTACCCCATGGCTCTAATCTAAGCCTATGCTTAGTAGGCTATGTTTCATATTGGGTGCAGTGCACTGTGTGTTATGCTCTGAGCATTATTTCAATTGCCATTGTGCCATACAAAAAGTGTTGTAATATGGGAAATTATAGGTACTGATTTTGGTTTCATGAAACAAGTAAATGTATCTATAAATGTTTATAATTAAATGGAGAAAAATCTTTCCAAAGACAGTGTATAGCTAGATTAATTTGAATCATGGAGATACTTTAATACTTTTTATTTATTTGTTTACTTGACAGGGACAATGCACAATAAATATATTGCACCAGAATTAGCTATAAGCTAATTTGCATCTGTGGTCCCTCGGCAGGAGTCGTCGGTAGCACGTAATTCGGAGCATCAAGTCTAAATGCTCAATTAAAAACAGTGTAAACATAATCACGATTGAATACCACTAGTTCAGTGCCCGTTCGGAATGGGCTGATTTTCTTGAGAACCGCATTATATTACGCATATTTAAAACTATATTATAGTATGATACGTGAAACCATGCACTGAAACAGTGTTTGATTAGCTAATTATCAGGGGGCAACAGGGGTATGCTAATTCATTCCGGTGACTGCTACATCGCCCAGACATCGTTTGCCCACTGGGCCAACATAACTGGATATTCGCTGTTAGGTGTTCTGAAACAGAACAGTACGTTCAATTTTATTTTTGAGATTGGGACGATGTTTGGGCGATATAGCCTGGCGTATTCCAAACGGGCAGATTGTGTCTGTGTGTGTGTCTGACCACTCACACGCTACTGTACCTGTAGGCTAGCAAACAAACTTACTTCTCTTTGTGGCTTTTCAGATGACACACAAAGTTTGACGTTGTTGAAATCCCATCTGATAATTTCGCTGCACATGTTTTACAAACAGCAGTCCTTTTCTTCCCAACAACTTCGAAGTTCTTATAGCTGTAAATAATTATTTTTGGAATCGTTCCAGCAGCTGCACTTGCCATGATTGCAAACTCTCCGCGCTCATGTTGAGTAGAACTGACGTTAGTTTTTGAGTAGCATGATGGTACCTCCAATTAGATTTGAGTATTTTTGTTTTCCCGCCCATCTAAACGTTTGATTGGCCCTACGCGATGCGTGTGCGTAGGTAATTGTGTGCGCACTGGAAATGAAGAATGATTACAAAATAAAATAAATAAAATACGAGAGAGGTGCATCCCGCATAAACATTGAGAAAACACTCAAACAATTCTCTCGAGTCATCCAGCTCAAGTCCAAGTCCAAGTCCAAGTCATAGATGTCAAGTCTCAAGTCAAGTCTCAAGTAATTTTCATTTTGGCAAGTCAAGTCGCAAGTCATCAAATTTGTGACTCGAGTCGCACTCAAGTCTGTTGCATTGTTCATATTTATGTCACGGATGTCTAGCTACATACTTGTTTGGTATGTTAATATACTTTTGTAGAGTTAGACTGCAGGAGCAAACATTAGACGTCCAGTCGTACTTGGTGGGGCAGGAAGAGAACTTTATTGCACATGCGCAGAAGTCATACACACACACACACATATGGATACCCGCAAGGAACAAAATAGCTGCTTATAGCGCAGTAAATAATACAGTGGCTGACTGGCTGTATATGTGAGACTGCACATTATGTTCAACACCCTCACTCAGGCTCACCTTTACAGACTTACATGAAAAGAAAAACAGGTCTTCCTTAAATGTGTTTGGTACCCCAAATACAGCTCTATAAAAATAATCCACATCTTGCTCGTCAGTACATTCTGCTTTACACTGGTATTCTTCAAGATATTTTGGGGTCTTCCTCTCTCTAGTTGGGTAGCGGTTTCTGCCCTCACTATCCCCCTGGTTATTAGAAAGTGTACCACTTTCACCTCCTGTACCTGTAATCTGGGGCTGCTCATCAGTCCTAACTGGTGCTACATCAGGCTCGTATGAGTCTATATCCTCATAGCTGTCTCCATCGTTGTGTGGACCTGTTTGTGTCTGGCAGTCTCTGTTGCTCTTCTGTATGAACTTAACTAATCTATGCTTTGACACTTTTCCTGTTTTTGGATAATATACATTGTGTGCAGGGCTGTATTTATCATATCCTATGAAAATGCCCTTCTCGCACCTTGGATCCAGTTTCTTTTTGTCTTGTCTATAGGCATAGCACTCAGTGCCAAAAACCATCATATGGGAAATATTTGGTGTTTTCCCTGTGAAAGCACTGTATGGGGTTTGCTTTAATCGCTTACAATAGCACCTGTTGCGTATCTGTGCAGCTGTCTGCACCGCAAACCTCCATAGCTGTTTTGGCATCTTACTTTCTAGCAGCATACATCGTGCCATGTCAAATAATGTTCTCCAGTTTCGTTCTGCCGTGCCGTTCTGATGCGGCGAGTAGGGGGCACTAGTTTGGTGACTAATTTTATTTTCTCTCAGCAGATCTTGGAAACATCCTCCAGTGAACTCCGTACCATTGTCAGACCTAATGGTTTTCACCTGCCCAAAGGAGGCAGTGTCAGCTAAGAATTTTTCGGTAGCCTTAGCTGTATCACTCTTTGACCTCATGAAATATGTCCATGTCATAGTGCTATAGTCATCTGTGAAAGCTATGGTGTATTTATACCCATCTTTATCAGGAGGCTCGATCGGGCCGCACAGATCTGTATGGACTAGTTCAAGTATTCCTTTAGCTTTGCTATCAGCCTGTCTATTTCTAGACTCCACAAATTTTCTTTGTGTACATGTTTCACAGTTGAAGTTAGATTTGTCATTTCTCCCCTTAATCATCATTCCTTCAACTACACCTTCTAGTCTTGAAACATCATCTAAGTTACAATGACCAAGGATTCTGTGCCACGTTTCAATATCATGACATCCTTTGTATCCGTCAACATTATCATCAGTATTATTAGCTGTAGACAAATAATACAGTTTCCCAAATACTTCAATGTTAAACTTGGTACCCTCGTTTTTATACCCCATCCAATTTTCACCTTCCTTGAAGTGGATTTCTGCTCCGTTACTTGAGGCTGCTTTAACGGAAAAAATGTCCTGAGGAAACGTCGGGATATACAGGGCCCTCTTCAGTCGTGCTGTCACCTTTCTTCCTTCGCTGTCAATTAAGGTGACTTCAGCTTCTCCTCTGGCCTTGGCAACTCCGGTAGCCTTTGTCCCGTCTGCAAGTTCAATCACGTGACTCTTGGGCTTAAAGCCTTTATCGACTGTTTTGAACTTTGTAAAGTCATTTATCATGTGTGACGTCGCGCCACAGTCGACCATCAAACCTCTGTTGTTGACAGTCCGCCTCACCGGCCTGGTGTCCTCTTTCATCTTGAAGCAATATGACCTGCCTTCCCGGTCATCGGCGTCATCGCCTCTATTTCTCGGTGGGTGCCGTCTGTCTCTCGGTGCGCTCCCCAGCGTCCGTCCTGGTCCTCCGCTGCACCCTGCTCTGCTCCGGTCACTCCCGCGATGGCGTCTCGCTGCTTCCCCCGGCCTCGCGCGTCTCTCCTGCGTTCCGCTCTTCTTGGTTCAGGCATGCTCGTACATGTTCGAGACATATGCCCTTTTTTGTGGCATCTGAAGCACTCAATTTCGGCCATGCTCTTTCTCTCTCTACCTCTTCCACGAGAGGTGGTGGCTGCTGTGGCAGCTCTTATCACACTGTCCCCGTCATCACCATTACTCGGCTTGTACCTTTCTGTGTCTTCAAAGCTCCTTAGTTTTGCCTTAAATTCACTGAATGTCAGGCTGTCACTACTCTGAGTAATATGAACCACGAACGGTTTGAAAGATTCCGGCAGTCCTTTCTACCATTCCCACTTGCAACCCGTCACTTATGTTCTCGTCGGCTCCTTTCAACGACGAGAATATTGTCTCTGCACGAACAATATACTCCGTGGCGGGCTCGTTGCTTTCCATGCGAAGAGCTGAGAGTTCACAATATAAACTCACCACGCGCGGTTTCCCTTTGCCCGCGTAATGTTGCCGAAGTATCTTCAATGCCGCCCTACCGTCGGCTGCTGCATCCCGCATAATTAGTGACAAGCTCTTGTTGTCTAAAACTTGCACCAGCTCCGCGTACGCTTCTCTGTTTTTCTTGACGTCTGCCTCTCTCAACTGGACAGCATTTTCGCCCGCAGCGATAACTGGCACGTTCAGCAGAGTCTCGCTGAGTCCTCTCAACTCCATGTGGGCTAGGGAGCGAGTTTCCCATAACTCGTATCCTCTCTCGTCGCCGTCGAACAAAAGTCTATTAAATCGCTGACTAGACTGGGCCCATAACCTGTTGCATTGTTCATATGTATGTCACGGATGTCTAGCTACATACTTGTTTGGTATGTTAATATACTTTTGTAGAGTTAGACTGCAGGAGCAAACATTAGACGTCCAGTCGTACTTGGTGGGGCAGGAAGAGAACTTTATTGCACATGCGCAGAAGTCATACACACACACACACATATGGATACCCGCAAGGAACAAAATAGCTGCTTATAGCGCAGTAAATAATACAGTGGCTGACTGGCTGTATATGTGAGACTGCACATTATGTTCAACAGAGTCCAAGTCATGTGACTCGAGTCCACAACTCTGGTAAATGGTTCTGAATCTGGTACAAAACTAGTGCCTGCTGCAGCCTCAATCTGCTGTATTTCCCACATAGCTAGTTGTTTTCCCAATAATGCTCTCCAGTCTCCCATAGCTAATTTGTATCCCAAGGTGTGTTGGCAAAATTTCTCCATCCAGGGCCCTCCTCCCTCAGTGGGAGGGGGCATCTTATCCAGGATGCAATTCATGTCTGTGAATGAGAATGGTTGATACACATCCCCCGTTTGGGGTCCTTTATATATCAGTGGCAGTTGACGATATCTAGCGGGTGGTTGTATCTATTCTCTGTCCCTAATCTGGTGTCTATGCCTGTGGTCAGCACGGGGCGCTATATGAGTCTGGTTGTGCCTGGTTAGTGCCCCTATAATTGTGACCGGGTATGTGTCTTTGTTTTCCTCATCACTCCTCATACCCTCTGCCTCTGTACCTGCCTCCGAGCTCTCCTCGTGACCGTCTACCCTATTCACTTCCTCTTTTATCTCTCTGAGCTGTCTCTCCTGGAACCCATCCATTGTTTCACCCTCCTGACTCTGTATCCTCCCCTGTCCCGCTCCTCTCCTGTGTGGGGTGGAGCATGCTTCTGGCCCTGTCGTGGGTGAGCTTCTTGCCTGGTTTATCTCTTCCTGTCCGCTTATCTGTTCATGTATTATCCTATTCACTTCTCTGGCTTCCTGTACCCAGTGCTCTGCCTCCCTCACCAGGTCCTCCACCTCTAATCTTCTCCTTGTTACTACTTCCTCTAACGTCTCCCTAGCCTCTCTGTACTCCTCCTCTCCTATTACTGTCGTTTTCATTACTCCTTCTTCCACACGCACGAGTGGCATTTGCGGTGTGGGATAAGGAGGGGGTTGTATTCCGGGTATTTTGGGATATATTGGCGCCGATGCTTCTGTTTTTTCATTTCCTTTATCTTTGGTTATTTCTGAGTGTTTTTGATTCATTTCTACTGCCATGCAAGCTAAGGTCATGTTGTGTAAATGGGCTCTTCTCTGTTCATTTTCCTCTCCATCTTTCTTCCATTTTCTTTTGACTAACATGGAAACTTTTTCCGCCTTCCGGTGTTCATCTGCTTTCTTTTTAGCTTGTTTTTCTGCCTTCCCTAGATATAATATCAATCTCTTCCTTTCCACTTCTTTGGGGACCTCACCCTGTGTTTATAAGTCTTTCCATATACTGTCATACACCCCAATCTTGGTGTCTCGCTTGTTCTTAGGGAGCCCTGCAAAAATTTGACTCCTGGTTCTTTCCCATTGTTGCTTAACGGTCAACATAACATTGGGAGGGCAACCTCCATATTCTTCACACTCCCTGTCAAATTCCCCTTCCATTGTGTTATCTATCCCCACTCAGTAGTCAGCTGGTTTGTATGACACTTGCGTTCCGAGCAACCAACCCAATCAGAGAAGAGTTCAGTAGCCAGTCAGTTTGTATGGCACATACTACGTCCCGAGCAACTGACCCAATCAGTGAGTTTTATCAGGCAGTTTACGTTTACACCAGTTAGGTTTCCACTGCTGATTCTTTCTCACTGAGACACTCCCTCCTTCCTCTCTGAGACACTACTGAGTTTCTACCACCCTTATACACAGTTTTATCAAACAACACACTTTCTAATCATACAAATATCAAACATTCACACTTGCCGTTAAAACACAGCACATATCATAAACCAGTGAGCGCTGCTTTTGTGGGGACTTCCTTTTTCTTTTTTTTTTATCCCAAGGGTCTCTAAACCTACTCACTCGGGCCTCTAGCCCCTTATACGGGCATGTGCTGCTTTTATGGAGACTTTTATCCCCACGGGTCTCTAAACCCGTCCGTATTTCCCACGTGCATGTGCTGCTTTTATGAGGACTCTAACCTCATAGGTCTCTAAACCCGCACGTCTTCTTTTCAGTACTGTTCTCGCTTTCAAGGGCCTCTCACCCCTGGGACTTTAAACCCGTGCACAATTTATTTCAATGCTTTATTTATCTACTTTAACTAGGACACTTGTCGTATAATGACAACACACAATTTGGTATAGCCAATAACAGAACTTTGATAAAACAGGCGTCTGTTTACCTTAGTTTTTTCAGTGGCCGCTTGTTGTTGCCATCACACTGCAGTTATCTGTTGTCTTTTACTTCTGTGGTCAATCCGTCACTTCTCTGTCTTTATCACGTCGGGGTCACCAAATTGTTGGACTGCAGCTCACTCTACCAACTCATTTTCATCTATGTGAGAGTGTAGTCCTGCGTGTTTGTTGATAAAGCAATAGGAGAAGATGTTCGGTCTCAAAACCATCCGTTTTATTTAGCAGTAAATGGATAAAGCATACAGAGCTCTGGGTCTAGATCTTCCTATCCCTGACAAACAACAGATTGTGTCAGTTCATGAAGTCTGACTCTCTCTCCTTTCCCTGACCCAGTCTTTATACTATACAAAGTGTTGACTAAACATGAATTTGTGGTCTTCTTTGTGATTGGTCCGTTGATCTGACTCCATTTCCGCCTCAATGATATCCGGACTCCAAGTGACCTCCTTCGGCAGCTGGTGTCGTAAAATCCTGTTCCTGTTTCTGAAACCACAGATCACAGCACATCTTGTATATACTCCCCCAAGGCCACAGCACCCTTATTGTTCCCTTCACTATTTAGAGCCGCTAACCTTATCTAAGGTCAGCGACCCTCACTCGTTTACCTTCTATGGAGATAGACGCAATCTTCCTCTTGGGACATCTTCTCCTTTAATTGTCCCCCACTTCTCTTCCTATAACTTACTCTGCATTCCTCTGTCTGCTGACATACTCAATACTTTTCCACTGCCACTATAGCCCCTCATGTCCTTGTAACAAGCCTTGTTCCTTATGCATATGATTTCCCAATGATTAATCTATCCTTATATTCCTTATTCCAATCAATACATTGTAATCATCATTATTAAACATCACACCATTGCATTTATCCACAAGTAATCATCATTAATCAACATCACACCATTGCATTTATTCACAGCGGTTACCTTAGTGCAGTGGCTGTTACATGTCAAACATGTATTGCAACAAACACAATGTTCTACACAAGATATACCAATGCTGCCACCTACTGGCATGGTAAGCACAAATCATTACATCCTCTTTCCATCCATCCATCCATTGTCTTAACCGCTTATCCTGTTCTCAGAGTCGCGGGGATGCTGGAGCCTATTCCAGTAATCATTGGGTGGCGGGCAGGGAGACACGCTGGACAGGCCGCCAGGCCATCACAGCCCCCCCCCCCACACACACACACACACCACACTACACCACATACACACACACGCACACACACACGCACACACACACGCACACACACACACACACACACACACACACACACACACACACACACACACACACACACACACACACACACACACACACACTCATTCATTCTTAGGGACAATTTAGTACCGCCAATTCACCTGACTTACATGTCTTTGGACTGTGGGAAGAAACCGGAGCCCCTGGAGGAAACCCACACAGACACGGGGAGAACATGCAAACTCCACACAGAGGACGAGCTGGGATGACCCATCAAGGTTGGACTACCCCGGGGCTTGAACCCAGGACTTTCTTGCTGTGAGGCGACCGCGCTAACCACTGTGCCGCCCTACATCCTCCTTCCTTTGAGGTTAATAAAACAAAAAAAACATGAATAAGTATAAAGTCTAGAGACTGTTAAGCTATGGTCAGACTTGGCCATCTAAACATTACAAAACATTTTTAACATTTTCCTTTTCAGGTAAAATAACAAATGAGTAAGTCACACTACGCTATTGCCACACCCAGTCATTTAAACATTAAACAATATCTTTAATACTTTCCTTTTCAGTACAGTTATACTGCAGGGCAGGAATTATACGACGACCAAACGGCCAGTGCCGTGGATGCCCTGGAGTGTGGCCGTAATGCCCCTTCTAAAATGAACTACCTATACGGCCAGTTTTGCATGCCCTCATGCACGTTACACCCTGTTTTGAACTGGCCGTTGTGCCCTTAAAAGAACGTTGCGATTTCCTCATTCAAAACTGCATGCCATGCAGCACAAAAACAAACTCACGTTTCCCAGTGTCTCCGTCATCACGCTGGACATCAACAGTAGCGCGACATTTCTCCAACTCCCGCAAATATGTATGACAGCTAAGCACAAACACAAGCAGCTAAACACTGTAACGTTACAGTGTAAGTATTAATACATGTGTGTTTTTAAGTTTACCATGATATTGCTGTACAGTGTTAGCTAACTACGAACGTACATAGTTTATAACTTAGTAGATGTTTTTTGGTATAAACATTAGGGTTAGCTAACGCATTAGCTAGCTAATGTTACTCATCTTGAATCTTGCTAACTTAGCTAGCAGTTAACGGTAGCTAACTTTACAGTAATCATGACAAGAAAAAGCGTTCAATTCTTACTCCCGAATAAGCGCCTCCATATTGGATTCAATTTACCAGCTCATTGAGATGTCATTTTCAGCCTGCGAAGGTTGTGAGTAACGTTAGTTAACTGACTCTTCATAGAATCGGTAGTTCCAGCTACATAGCAGTTATTATATTGAAAATCGGGTAAATTGTTGATATTTAATCAACAGCTATGGCGAAGTATAACGTTAACGTTACTGTATTTAATTACGGCAAACAAAATTATGCTAGGGATAGTGGGGGATATGATAACGTTACACATTATCTATGGTCAGTGTAGAAGAGTCAAAAACAGGTAAACCTCAACCTAGACTCGTTACATGTAGTTGGTTGCCCTCGCACTATGCCACGAAAGGAGCGCACAAAGCGTGAAATGGAAAGGGAACGAGACAAAATTGCGAGTAAATATCGTAAACTGGAATCCAATTGTAAACAGTTTTGACATTGTATTTGGATAATGTTTGTCCATATAACACTTTTACCAAATATATGGGGTTTTTTCCGGACAGAGCAACGATGTTGGTGGAAGTTACCGCATGGAAAAGGAAGGTCTGCAGAGCAGCCTGGCATTGTTGGATGAATGGGGTGTGACTCTGGATTGTATTGTCACCGACCGTCATCCACAAATACAGAAGTTTCTGAGGGAAAAGAACATCACCCAATTCTATAATGTGTGGCACATGTATGGTGAAAGGTACATTTTTTAATTACTCAGTTTGACCCTGTTTGTGTTGCCTTTTATAGAACATAAATATATTTTAGCGAATCCGGGGGGCACTCCGGGAACCACCACAGCCGGGACGCGAACCCTTATCTCCCACTCTGCAAGCAACAATGTTAACCAGTCGACTAAAGGGTCTGACCCGTTAGTCAAGGACCAACGTGTCTAGTTATCCATGCATGTTAGACTACCCCCCTCCTTCGGGAAGCATATCAACTCCCTCACGCCTTTGGGCGAACGCGCTTCCAATGACCTCATGGTCTCACCATCCCACTTCTGACACCAATGTAGCGAATTCGGGAGACAACGCAACCACAGGAACTGCCGCGGCCGGGAAGCGAACCTGTATCGCCCGCACCGCAGGAGACATCGCCAACCGCTCATCTAAAGGGTCAGACCCGTCAGCCAGCGGCCAGCGTGTCTACTTATCTATGCACGTTACACTACCCCCCTCCTTCGGGAAGCGCGTCCCCGCGCTTAAGCATATCAGCTGCTTCACGCCTTTGGGCGAACGTGCTTCCGATGACCTCACGGTCTCACCATCCCACTTCTGACACCAATGTAGCGAATCCGGGGAGCACTCCGGGAACCGCCACAGCCGGAACGCGAACCCGTATCTCCCACTCCGCAAGCGACAACGTTAACCAGTCGACTAAAGGGTCCGACCCGTTAGTCAAGGACCAACGTGTCTAGTTACGCATGCATATTACAATATTGAATCTGTATTGTAGGAATTTCAAAACAACTCGACAAGATCGCCAAGATCAATCAAGCGCAACTGAACTTGGTTATATATCCGTGAACACGTTTCGCCTCTCATCCAAGAGGCTTCATCAGTTCGTGCCTTTCTGACTAGACCAAGCTAGTCTGACTGGATGGTGATGAAACTCAGATATTTAGCCTCTTTGGAGTCGTTATCAGAGCTATTGATGTCAATGGCTCTTTTGTGTTCCGATGGAAGGAATAACATAGTCATCCCGTATGTTTCTGGGGTCTCCGAGGAACTCAGGAGAATGTTTAACAAACACCGCATCCCGGTATACTTCAACCCCAGCAACACACTCCGACAATACCTGGTTCATCCCAAAGACCGTGTACCACACACCCAGAAAAGCAATTTGGTGTATGCTGTACAATGCAATGAGGATTGCACTGACCTATACATAGGAGAAACCAAACAACCACTACACAAACGGATGGCCCAACACAGAAGAACAAACTCCTCAGGACAAGACTCCGCAGTCTATCTACACCTAAAGGAGAAGACACACTCCTTCGAGGACAGCAATGTACACATTTTGGACAGGGAAGATAGATGTTTTGAAAGAGGGGTGAAGGAAGCCATCTACGTGAAACTGGAAAAACCATCCCTCAACAGAGGAGGAGGTCTGCGACACCACCTGTCTCCCACTTACAATGCCGTCCTTTCATCTCTACCCAAGCGACTCAAAAGCTTAGCCTCCAAGAACAACAGTCGGTCACTAACGGCTCCAACGACTCATGACCACTGAATGGAGCACTAACGAAGTCAAAACTAACACCTCCAACGACTGTCGTTGCTAAACATCGGAACACAAAAGAGCCATTGACATCAATAGCTCTGATAACGACTCCAAAGAGGCTAAATATCTGAGTTCCATCACCATCCAGTCAGACTAGCTTGGTCTAGTCAGAAAGGCACGAACTGATGAAGCGTCTTGGATGAGAGGCAAAACGTCTTCTCGGCTATATAACCAAGTCCAGTTGCACTTGATTCAATTCCTTTGGATAACTATGACCTGGATGAATGAGAACATTCACAGACATACTGCCTTCAACAAGCTGGAGAAGGTGCTGACAAACAAGAGAACGCTGAAGGATGTGGCAAAACTCAGCTCCCCCCACCAGACTTCATCTTTGGAGTCTTTCCACAACGTCATCCTACGTTTTGCTCCTAAAAACGTTACTTTTTCATTCATTGGAATGCTATGCAGGTAAAATAATCTGGTTACTTAGAACTTGCAATTGTTTACATCCTTGATTTTTCTCTTGCTTCAAGACTACCTGGCTGGCCTAAATTTCAATGAAAATGCTGATCGACCACAAGCCTCATCATCGGCTGGAGACCCTCTCTTCAAACTGCACTTCCTAATGGCCCTGAAGGGACAGAGCAGAGCCAACCCAGTGAAGACGGACCCGACATACCGTAAGTTCACTTCTATTATATTTACTATTGCGCTTTCAACACTCCAAATACTTTTCAACACACAATAACTAAAGTAAAACAATACACAAATAAATATACCTGAGATGAAATTCCATCCATCCATTAGCTGAACCGCTTATCCTGTTCTCAGGGTCGCGGGGATGCTGGAGCCTATTCCAGCAGTCACTGGGCGGCAGGCGGGAGACACCCTAGACAGGCCACCAGGCCATCACAGAAATTGAATCGGAAAAAAATGTAACATGCTATTATGATCAAAGTTGAAACAGACAGTTATTATTCTGTGACACGCACAAAAAGAAAATTGAAAAAAAAATGTAAGCAGTCTTTGTGTATGAATACTATTACAGGGTAGGTGGATGACTTGATGGACCTCATCTGTGAAAAAGTCTTTGTGGACTCTGCCCCATACGAAGACAAGTTTCAGAAGATCCACATCCCAGAGGACCTGTGTGCACAGTATGAGCATCCAGACACGGAGGAGGTCATCGCCAGCTACGTGTCTCAGTTCATTCAAGGGGGGGGGGGGTTGAATCCTACATATATGCGTTGGCCGTCAGGATACTCCCTGCGAATACGAAGAACCACACATGCTGGAATGACGACTCATACCCGCCGTCCAAGCAAGCCCCAGCACCAGCTCACAAAGCTTCGATAGGCCAGAAACCGGTAACGACTGAACATAATTGAAAGATATTTAGTGAACAGCTGTTGTCATGTTAACAGTAAACATCTATGGTTGACCAACCTTGAGTTTTGTTTTCTACTAATTTGTTTATTGTCAGGCTGATTTATGCATGACTTATGCTATTGTGAGATGTTGTGACAAAATTACAACTCTTTGTACAGTGTGAACATTGATTGAGTGATTTCAGTAATAATGCTTTACAGTATCGGTACATTGTTTCCTGTGTATTGATGTACAGTATCTTCTGATGAAAACTCGTTTTGATGTGTCGGTGTGATGTCAGGCCTACTGAAGTATGTAAAGCGATATTACATAAAATGTTACATATTTGTTACATATTTCTCCAATCCCCTGACAGGTCATAGTCAGCTCTGTATATGTTGGCTGTGTTCTGCAGTGAGTACACATTGAGACACACAGGATCCAACCCAGGATGGTTCACCATACATGCTATATTGCCCTCAATCTGCTGCATCCGTCTTGTAACCTAGTGTCAATTACATAAGACAAGTGTCATGATATGTGACCGTTACTGGTATCTGCACTCACACACATTACATTGTAAATTTTACCTCTGGTAGTTCCATGCAGCACACATGCTCTGCTTCTGTAGGCATTCTTTCACAATTTCCACATGTGCACCTATGCAACAAAGAGCCAAGTTAGCTGTTGACTGACAAGAAGCTGACAGTTTTGACAGGCAGGCTGTTGATTACAAGAAAGCTGTGACAAAATGTGACCGTATTTGGTGCACACAATGCCAGCTATCAGGTTAGCTAGCTCGTTAGCTGGCATGTAACATCGCTAGTATGTGATGTAGCCATGTTAGCTAAGAAATTTGTGAGCACCATACAATGCTGACAGCTAACGTAGGCAGAACTTCATGCTAGCTAACTTAGTTCAGTACTGATGTTAGATGGCTAGCTAGCTGTGACAGGACAGTACACTAGTGGAAAACTGGCTAAATTGTAAACTAACATTCAGACACATCCTGTTGCATTCGCAATGTTCGCTGTTCTTCAGGTGGGACATATGCTTCAGGATCTGATTCAGGATCGTAAATGTACGACTCAATTCCTGCCATATTGATATAAGTTATTTTTCACACTCAAAGAAGATCCTCAAGTATCAGTCAACTCGGTGGAGTGGATTGAAGAGGTTCTGTTTACATCTCGTTCTCACCTGGGAATGACATCATGGAGTGGGGTGAGGGGTGCAGCAGCTCATTTGCATCAAATTAGCATATGCTCAATCTGAGTATTCTGAACAGGAGGTCAACAGAGCGGTATAGAAACATGCTAGAACACTTTAACTTGAGAGATATTTTCAGCAAAAATAGCCATAGACATGTTTTGGGAACTCCAAAGACTTATATTAAATTGTTGAAAAATAGCATAATAGGTCCCCTTTAAGGTCTGTGGGAACACTATCAAAAGTCTCCTTCACGTTGCATCTGCGCTCTAAACACATACCTCTCGTAAGTCTCATTCTTTTTTGACAGGTAGTGTTTGTAGAATTTATTCATGACTTCGTTGTTTGAGCTAGCAGTGTGTAAAAACGAGGCATACTCCAAGTTAACAGTTAATGGGCTTTAGTGTCGAACTGTATGTATCAACAATACAGAGGTGAACTGATGCGCGCAGGAGACTGCGTGCCTTACGTAACATTAACTACAGTTATCATCCACTGGGTGGCTATATAATACCACCCGTAACATCTCCCTTTCCTTTAAGGAAACAAAACACTTCTTGAAATACCAATTTGTGAACTTCACCCAAGACATGGTTATATCTAGATCTCAAAAACAATTCAACAGCCTGTCTAGACACTGAACATTAGAACCAGTCCATATGAGCTTATAGGTTCAGTCTGTTGGGAGGCCGTATCTGACGGCCATATCGAGAGAGAGCAGGGGAATGTGACGATGGGACAGCAGAGGTGTCCAAAGTCTGTGGTGGGCCCGGAGCCCATGGACTGCTGTAGAGCCTGCTGGGAGAGGGTTGAGGAGAGAACGTGCATGCCCTCTCACCCTCTGTCTTTTCACTCTGTGGCTGAGACCCACTGCATTCAGATGAAGGCCCCTCTGCACCAGCCCTAGGGTTTTGTGATGGCCTTGACTCTGCCATACGTAGATTGACTTGATTGTGACGATACAAGGAGCCCTCGACCTCTACCAGATATGACCGTGGGGCCACTTTCTGCAGACACTCTCCCCGTTGCCAGATGCCGGTCCTGTCCCCTGGTAGTGGCTTCATCCGAACTGCTTCTCCCACTGCGAGCTCGGGTAAGTCCTTAGCAGTCCTGTCGTAGATGAGTTTCGAGATTTGTCTCCTGTTCTGCAGTTTGAGCCTTGCATCGTTTTATTGTTGTCTCCGCGCTAAGACCTGGCAGAACATCAATCTCCCAGAAATCTGAGTAGTGATCAGCTACCATCAGAAAGTCTTTCCCACTGTATTGGAAAAGATCCAGACTTATGATTTGCCAGGGGCGTGAGGGCAGTTCGTGGCTCAGCATTGTCTCCTTTTGCTGCTCAATCACATACTCATTGCATGTGGAGCATTTACTGACATAATCCTTGATTTCGCTCTGCATTCCAGGCCAGTATATGGTCTCCCGTGCTTGTCTGTAGCAGGCCTTGCCACCGACGTGACTGCCATGTACTCTGGCAAGCATCTCAGGACGCAATAATTTTGGGATCACCACTCTTCGCCCCCTAAACAAGACTCCGTTCTGGACACTTAGCTCCTCTTTGATAGGCCAGAACTCTCTGACTGCCTGCTCTGTTTCATCCTTATCAACGGGCCAACCCTTCAGGATAGTAGACTTCACGACTTACAGCTGTCTGTCGGTGTCTGTGTGTTGCTGTATCTGTAGCAGCCTTTTGTGTGTGACATTCAGATAGTCGGCCATATTTATGTGCTCAATTGCCAGCTGCTCGTCCACCATACTGCAGACTGTGTGCTCTGCATGCATAGAGCCAGGGTGTGTTTTGGAAGTGACAGCCCTGCTTAATTTGTCACTCACAAACATATCCGGTCCTGGTTTGCAAATCACTCTCAGGTTGTAATTCTGAAGAGCCAGTAGCATGCTCTGCAAGCGCTTGGGAGCATTGAGGAGAGGCTTGCTGAAGATTGCTATGAGGGGCTTGTGATCTGTCTCCGCTGTGATATTGTCTCTACCGTACAGATAATGATGGAAACGCTGGCAGGCAAATACTATGCTAAGGCATTCCTTCTCTATCTGCGCATAGTTTTGCACTGTAGGCATGAGTGCACTTGACGCGAAAGCAATAGGCTGTCCCTCCTGCATCAGACAGCAGCCCATGCCATGCTGGCTGGAGTCACTCTGTACTGTGACGGGTTTTGACACGTCATAGTATCGCAGCAAAGGCGTCTGTGTCACAAGCTGTTTTATCTCCCTGACAGCTGCATCGTGCTTCGGCAGCCAGTGCCAGACTGTGTCCTTGTCTGTGAGTCTCCTCAAAGGCTCGCATACTTCTGAAATCCGCGGGAGAAACTTAGCCAAGTACATAACGAATCCGATGACTCTCTGCACACCCTTGATGTCGGATGGGGCTGGCATGTCCAAAACCACTCTGACTTTCTCCGGGTCAGCTTTTAGACCTGCAGCCGAGAGGATGTGGCCATGGAACTGCACCTCAGATACTCTAAACTGAAGCTTCTTGACACTGAGCCGCAGTTTCACTTGTCGACAGCGGTCCAGAAGGGCTACCAGCTTTTCATCATGGTCCTTGTTTGCCTCTTCCTCGCTGTCGCCACAACCAACGATGAGGATGTCGTCAGCTATAGGCTCCACTCCCTCAAGCCCTTCCAACAGCTCATGCCGTTTCCTCTGGTAGACCTCTGGGGCTCCTGACACACCAAACGGAAGTTTCAACCATCTCTTCCGGCCCCAGGGGGTCGAAACGGTGGTCATGAGGCTGCTAGCCTCATCCAGTTTACACTGAAGAAAAACATCTCTTGCATCGACCAGTGTGAAGACCTTGGCTTTAGGCAGTTTATAGAGCACATCCTCCAGTGTGGGCATTAGGTAATGCGAGCGTCTGAGTGCCTGTTTGAGATGATGCGGCTGTAGACATATACGCAGTTTTTCTGGTCTTTTGACTATGACCATATTGCTGATCCAATCCGTCGGCTCACTGACTGATATGATATGACCCTCTCTTTCATATCGGTCGAGCTGAGCCTTCACAGCTTCCTTCATAGCCACCAGAACATTGTGTAGTGCACTCTGCACTGGCTGAACCACTGGATCCAAGTCAAAATGAACCTCTCTGGGGAGTGCCTCCACAGGACCAGTGAAGATATCCATGCTCTGATGACTGTACTTCTGGTGAGAGGCATGGTGAGGCTGTCGTCCACTGCGTTGAGCCCTTTTACTCTGAGCTCCTCTGGGATGGTAAAGTGTATGGGCCCCATCTGACCCTGACAGCAGTTGCAACTGTCGTGTATTTTCAACCTCAAAATCCAGCTTGTATTTGCTGCCCTGTACAACACACTCAGTGGTGAGGACCCCAAATGATGGCACACCTTGGTCTGAGTACATTTTCAGTGTGGTGCTACTATGCTTTAGTTTCTTTCTGGGAGCTAGCCTCTTCTTGTCCTGAGACTCATGACGCTGCACGTAGCTCCTGAGTCAAGCTGGCATCTCTGTAGTTTGCCATTCAGGCGGAGATTGACAAACCATTTCTTGCCTTTTGTTCCCACTGCACCAATGCTTTCTGTTGCATACACATCATTTGTGTCCATGACTGTGTTGTCATTATCCATGTTCAGTCCCTCAACTGCGTGGAGTTTACCATCCTTTTTCTTATGTTTATTGCAAACTCTCGCAAAGTGATTGGCTGTGCCACAAGCATTGCAGGTTTTGCCATATGCTGGGCAGTGTTCTCTTCCCCACTCATGTGCTGTGCCACAGTATTTGCATGTGGAGAGGCCCCCACCTTGTGATCTGGGGTTCCCACTCATTTTTTTCTGTAGTACTGACTGATCTTTTGAATATTTGTTTCCCTACAACATTGACATTGTCCACGAGTGATCTCTCCTGCTCCATGGATCTCAACTGCAAATCACTCAGTTCTGCTGCTATGCATGCTTCAATAGTATTGGCTAGAGTCAAGTCCTTTTCCCTTAACAACCATCTGCGTGTGCCCTCTTTAGCAATGCCGATGACTACTCTGTCCCTGATTAAGTCATCTCTTAGGGCTCAATATTCGCATGTGGAAGCTTTCACCCTGAGCCGTGTCACAAAACAGTCTACTGTTTCACCTTCCTCTTGTTTACAACAGCCAAAAACGTAGTGCTCATAAATCAAATTTTTAGCGGGTTTGAAATACCTTTCCAATGAGTCCAGTATGATGGTCGCATCTTCTTGCTGTGCGTCGGTCAGATTTACGTTGTGTTTGTAGACATGTCGACATTCAACTCCCATGACACTCCTCAGAGTCGCCGCCTGGACCTTCTTGTCCTTGTCCACCAGCCCTGTGGCTAAAGCATAATCTTCATATTCTGCTCGGAAGATTTCCCAATTCGCACTCAGGTTGCCACTGAGCGTCCTCGGAGCTGGCGAGGGTATGGTCGCGGCCATGGCTATTCACTGCTTTTACTGTGGTACGGCTAGCTAGCATTAGCAAAACAAAAAACTTGCAAAACTCGCTTGACCCTAGGCTAGAGTAAACAAACGCAAGTGCGACTTTTTCAAGCCAAGACTTCGTCAAGCACGGACTGCTCTTTTTAGATCCGGTCAGTCACCTGTATTTTGTGGACCTAGTATAGACTATGTGTTTCCTTCGCATTCCTATCCTTTCCTCTTCCCGGGGCTGGCATAGACGATGGGTCACTCCCAGGCACTGTGACCCTACCAATCTCATCTATTCCACTCTCTCCACTCACATTGAGCAAGTGGTGATGGGAGGGCTCTGGAATTGCCAGTCTGCAGTGCCGAAAGCTGAGTTTATCTCAGGCTACGCATCCTTGCTCTCCCTCAACTTTCTTGCTCTAACTGAGACCTGGATCATGCCAGAAAACACTACCACACCCGCAGCTCTGTCTGATGTGTACTCTATTTCTCACACTCCCAGAGCTGTGAGGCGGGGTGGTGGTACTGGCCTGCTGATCTCCCTGAAATGGAAATACTCTCTTGTTTCCATTCCACAATTTTCTCCGCCCTCTTTTGAATTTCATGCTGTTACTGTCTCTTATCCGGTCAAACTCACCGTCGTGGTTGTGTACCGCCCACCAGGCCCCCTTGGTGAGTTTCTGGAGGAGATTGACACACTTGTCTCTCACTTCCCTGTTGATGACTCTGCACTTATCCTTATCGGTGACTTCAACATCCACACTAACAAGCTAGATCATCTTCTCTCTTTCCTCTCCTCCTTTGACCTTCACCTCTCACCCTCTCCTCCTACCCACAAGGCCAGCAACCAGCTGGACCTTATCTGTACTAGAAACGGTCCTATTTCCAGTCTCTCTGTTACTCCCCTCCAGTTCTCTGACCACTATTTCATGTCCTACTCTCTCTCCCTCTCTTCTCCCCCCTCAGCCCCTCCCCCTACCCACATGGTTTCCACTCGTAGACACCTCCGCTCTCTCTCTCCGCCACTGATCTTTCTTCCTCTGTTACCTCTATCCTCCCTACACCTGAATCTTTCTCTCTCCTAGCCCCTGACACTGCTACTGATCTTCTTCTCTCTACCCTCTCCTCTTCTCTGGACAATCTCTGTCCCCTCACCTCCATGCCTGCACGCCCAACTCCACCTGCCCCTTGGCTGACCGACTCAGTACGTACTGACAGACGGAGCCTGAGAGTGGCAGAGCACAAATGGAGAAAAGGCAAACTCCCAGAGGACCTTCTCAACTTCCAGTTTCTTCTTTCCACTTTCTCCTCCTCCCTGTCTGCTGCTAAGGCTGCCTTCTATCTCTCCAAAACCCTATCCTCTAACGCTAATCCTAAGAAACTCTTTGAAACCTTCTCTAGACTTCTTCAACCTCCACCTCCTCCTCCTCCTACTTCCTCCCTTCTCCCTGATGACTTTGCTAACTTCTTTGACAAGAAGGTAAATTACATCAGATCCTCCTTTTCTCACCAACCGGTTAGTGCTGCTTGCACTATCCCACGCTCTACACCCTCCTTCTCCTCTCCACATCCCACCCTATCCCACCTCACTCCCCTCTCCCCCGACGAGGTTCTAAACCTCATCACATCCAGTCGCCCCACCACATGCTCCCTTGACCCGGTCCCCTCCCCTCTTCTTCAGTCTATAGCACCTGAACTCCTTCCCTTTCTAACCGACCTCACCAACACCTCCCTCCAGGCAGGATGCTTTCCATCTGCCTTCGGTACTGCTAGAGTCACCCCCCTTCTCAAGAAACCATCACTTAACCCCTCTGACGTCAAAAACTACAGACCAGTTTCCCTTCTACCCTTTCTATCCAAAACTTTCAAACGTGCTGTCTTTAACCAACTTTCTTTGTACATCCACCAGAACAACCTCCTGGACCCCAACCAGTCTGGGTTCAAGGTGGGTCACTGAACAGAGACGGCCCTCCTTGCAGTGACAGAATTGCTGCACTCTGCGAGAGCAAACACTCTGTCCTCTGTCCTGATACTCCTGGACCTGTCAGTTGCGTTCGACACAGTGAACGACCAAATCCTCCTCTCTACCCTCGAGGGGCTGGGTGTCACAGGCTCTGCACTCTCAATGTTTGCAACCTATCTGACAGGTCGCTCCTACCAGGTGACATGGAGGGGATCTGTGTCAGAGCCTCGCAGACTGACTACAGGCGTTCCACAGGGTTCGGTTCTGGGTCCTCTCCTTTTCTCACTGTACACAACATCCCTGGGTTCTGTTATTCGCTCGCATGACTTCTCTTACCATTGTTATGCTGATGGCACCCAGCTGATCTTGTCCTTCCCTCCCTCTGACACACAAGTAGAGACATGCATTGCTGCGTGCTTGACTGACATCTCGGAGTGGATGGTGACACACCCCCTGAAGCTCAATCTGGACAAGACAGAGCTGATGTTCCTCCCGGGAAAGGTTGCCCGCACCGAGACCTGGCTATCACCATTGTCAACACTGTGGTGACGCCAACACAGACTGCGAGGAATCTGGGTGTGATCCTGGATGACCAACTGTCGTTTGCTGCAAACGTTGCATCGGTTGCTCGCTCGTGCAGATTTCTCCTCTATAACATCAGGAGGATTCGCCCATTCCTCACCGACGAGATGGCACAGGTGCTCATCCAGGCTCTGGTCATCTCCTGGCTGGACTATGGCAATTCCCTCCTTGCCGGCGCCCCGGCATCGGCCATCAGACCTCTGGAGCTTGTTCAGAAAGCTGCAGCTCGTCTGGTGTTCAACCGCCCTAAGTTCTCCCACACAACTCCCCTTCTCATGTCCCTACACTGGCTCCCAGTAGCTGCTCGCATCCAGTTTAAGACTCTGGTGCTAGCCTACAGGGCAGTGAAAGGAACAGCTCCTTCCTATCTCCAGGCCATGGTCAAGCCCTACACCCCCGCCCGACCACTTCGCTCTGCCGCCTCGGGACGCCTGGTTGCCCCGTCGCTCAGAGGCCCTTGCTGTCGATCGACCCGGTCACGGCTCTTTTCTGTCCTGGCCCCACAGTGGTGGAATGAACTCCCCACTGATGTCAGGACAGCGGAGTCGCTGCCCATCTTTCAGCGAAGGTTGAAAACTCACCTCTTCAAGAACTACTATCCTGTTTCTTGCTCTTAGCACTTATCGTATTTACTCATTAAAAAAAATCTCTTTCTTGCGCTTTTACTTTAGCACTGGTTTTGCTCTTAGATGTGTGTTTAGAGAGAAGATGCACTTATGACCTCTGATGACTAGTAGTTCTCCTGATTTCCGACGTTAAATGCACCTATTGTAAGTCGCTTTGAATAAGAGCGTTGGCTAAATGACTGTAATGTAATGTAATATCAAGAACAATGATTTATCTCACTTAACTGATGAGTCTGAGGTAGAGTAACAGCACCTCTGCAAAAATAGGGTTGTCTAAGCTACTGGATGAATGCGGTGTAAAATTTGGATTTTGAGACTCCTCAATTGACAAAGGTGTTCTGTGGCCAGCAGGGGGCTTCGGAGTGACTCATTTAGTGTATGTTATGTGACGTTCAAATCATGAAATAAATCAAAATCTCTCCACTGTTTCTGTCAGCTCACAGAGCTTCTGCACTCCTGGGGCGAGAGAAGAGAAGCTCGTCTGTTGTAAGAAGCTCATGTGTTGTAAGAAGCAGTTTACTGTTGGGTTTGTTTTGAGATGAGCTTCGAGGGGGTCCAAACCAACTGATCACTTCCCTGACCATAGCCACATTAGTGAAGTGATTCGTCGGTCACTGTGGTGTTCTCCTATTTTACATAGGATGATTGACTTCAAGCAAAATGTAAACTGACACCAGATTAACAGTGTTTTTTGTTAACTTAACAAACTGAACTAAAATCCCTCTTAACACGTGAGCTCAAATACATTGGATACAGACCCATGCATCAGACACATTGCGAAAATCAAAGGTGAACATCGGTGTCATTTGTAAGATAGTTTCTAAATCCATCCATCCATTATCCAAACTGCTTATCCTGCTCTCAGGGTCGTGGAATGCTGGAGCCTATCCCAGCAGTTACTGGGTGGCAGGTGGGGAGACGCCCTGGACAGGCCACCAGTCTATCACAGGGCCCACACAGACACACACACACACACACACACACACACACACACACACACACACACACACACACACACACACCCCTAGGGACAATTTAGTGCAGCCGATTCACCTGACTTGCATGTCTTTGGACTGTGGGAAGAAACCAGAGACCCTGGAGGAAACCCACACAGACACGGGGAGAACATGCAAACTTCACACAGAGGATGACCAGGGATGACCCCCAAGGTTGGACTACCCCAAGGCGCAAACCCAGGACCTTCTTGCTGTGAGGCGACTGCGCTAACCACAGCACCACTGTGCCGTCCACAGTGTATTTATATATTTATATAAATATATTTAGTTTATATATAAATGGATATATCTAAATATATTCATCCATCCATCCATTATCTTAACCACTTATCCTGCTCTCAGGGATGCTGGAGCCTATTCCAGCAGTCATTGGATGGCAGGGTAGGAGACACCCTGGTTAGGCCACCAGGCCATCACAGAGCTGACACACAAACACACACATACCTAGAGACAATTTAGTATGGCCAAATCACCTGACCTAAATGTCTTTGGACTGTGGGAGGAAACCGGAGCCCCCGGAGGAAACCCACACAGACAACATGCAAACTCCACACAGAGGACGACACAGGATGACCCACCAAGGTTGGACTACCTCGGGGCTCGAACCCAGGACCTTCTTGCTGTGAGGCGACCGTGCTAACCACTGCGCCGCCGTCCCGCCCAAATATATTCATATTATATATAATATATATTTAGTTTCTAAACTATATATATATTATACATATAGTTTCTAAATATATCATTAAAAATTCTATATAATAAAATGCATTCGCTGATTGTTCGGTGTATTCTTATTAGGTCTATTTAAAAACATCTATTCACCATCACTCAGCAAATATATTGCCATCCATCCCATGCACATGTAAGTAAGACAGTTTTAACCAGTTGTTATTGAGCAGATTGGCAGCTGGATGACCAACAATGTGACAATGATGCCTTCCAAAGGCCTCTTGAGTGTTCATCAAAACAAAGGTCAACGTCCAGCTCCACTCGTACCTCAGCGTGGTATTGAGTGCACAGCTTTGTTCTTGAGACTCCTCAATTGACAAAGGTGTTCTGTGGCCAGTAGGGGGCTCCGGAGTGACAGTGAAGCGCACAGCATGTCCATACAGTATGCTGATTTGGCTTAACCCGGGAGCTAAACTGTGTATTGCATGGGCACAGAGCCAATGCATTAGATTAGCATGAGAATGGTGTGTTAGTGCAGTGTGTTCTGTTATAAAAGAGGAGGCCTCTGTATTTCATTTCTGAAACACTACGGCTCATGATCTTTCACCCCATGCTTCAGCACATCCTGTGATCCTAAACTGTTGCCTTGCTTTGTCCTTTTCCTCTTCTTCTCCATTTCCTATTCATCCTCATACTTTCCTTGTCTTCTTTCAGTTTCTTTACCCTTCTTTCGAGAAGCATCTTGGTTCTGGCAGGAAGTGAGGACAGTATGGAGAATAACCACATCTTCCTATACTTCGCCTATGGCAGCAACCTACTGAAGGAGAGGCTTCAACTGAAGAACCCGTCTGCAACAATCCACTGTGTGGCCAGGCTCAAGGTACGATTTGTTATCAGAAGTGCACAAGTTCTTCTAATGTATTATGAGAAATACACACACACACACACACACACACACACACACACACACACACACACACACACACACACACACACACACACACACACACACACACACACACACACAGAGTCTCCTATTTTTTCTCTCCCTACTTTTCTTCCCAGGATTACAAATTGGTGTTTGGGAATCACAGGGGCCTGGCCAGTGACAGGTGGCATGGGGGTGTGGCAACCATCGAGCCCAGCCCAGGTGATGAGGTGTGGGGCGTGGTGTGGAGGATGAACATGTCTGATCTGGAGTCTCTAGACAGGTAAGCAAATCCACATTGTCTTATATGATTGTCTCGTTCATGATATTTGGACAAGCATCTACTGTAGCTGAATGTGTGTGTGTGTGTGTGTGTGTGTGTGTGTGTGTGTGTGTGTGTGTGTGTGTGTGTGTGTGTGTCCATGTGCAGTCAGGAGAATGTAAGAATAGGAGCCTACAGTCCTCTGGAAGTGTCCGTGAAAATGCGAGGTCAGGAGCTCAGCTGTCGCACATACATCATGAACAGCTGTGTGTATGCCCCACCATCTCCACAGTACCTGAAGGTAACACTGCTGTCGTCTTCACTGTTCACCTGCTCAAGGTATTCCTGTACCATTTACTTTAGTTACTTGCTGCTGGTAATGAAAGAGCAGCTCATCCAAAAAATTGCTGAAATGGATGAAATTAGTTTGAATTAAAGAGAAGAAAAAAGATCAGTAAGTACACATTATTGACAGTAGGGATGACAGCCTAGACATCATCATCAGTTTGAATGTGTGTCTGTCTGTGTGGTGGGGAACACAACAGTTGTGGTGCTTTTTTTCTGGTGTTTGCCTTTGCACCGAAATTGCTTTGTTTTCCATGGACAATGGGGAATCAGCGTCAACTAGGTCATGGGTCTTTTACTCTTTTCACTCCCACTTCACTCCCTGAAGCATCTGGAATATACATTTCTGCTCTGCAGCATAGACAGAGGTTTCATGACTTAATTAAACACATTTATTATATAATTATTTGGGCAAAACAGCCAAGTCACATCATCCTATCCATCCCATAAGCTCACACATATGACAGCATGTCAGCTGAAAGGCCAGATGGTTCTTCTCAACATCTGAGAGCTCCACATAAAACACAGTGTTGAGGGGAAACAGCTGGCATGTGTGATTGTGTGTTGTGTTGTGTTGTGTTGCATTGTGTGGCTTTGTGTTGCGTTGTGTTGTGTTGTGTTATGTGGCTTTGTGTTGTGTTGTGTTGCTTTGTGTTGTGTTGTGTGGCTTTATGTTGTGTTGCATTGCATTGTGTTGAATTGTGTGGCTTTATGTTGGGTTCTGTTGCGTTGCGTTGGTTGTGTTGCGTTGGGTTGTGTTGCGTTGCGTTGTGTGCTTTGCATTGCATTGCATTGCGTTGTTTTGGGTTGTGATGTGTTGTGTTGTTTTGGGTTTTGTTGTGTTGTGTTGCGTTGTGTGGCTTTGTGTTGGGTTGTATTGCATTGCGTTGCGTTGCATTGTGTGCTTTGGGTTGCGTTGCATTGTGTTGTGTTGTGTTGCGTTGTGTTGTACTGTGTTGCATTGTGTGGCTTTGTGTAGGGTTGTGTTGTGTGGCTTTGTGTTGCATTGTGTTGTGTTGTGTTGTGTAGCTTTGTGCTGTGTTGCGTGGCTTTGTGTTGTGTTCTGTTGTGTTGCGTTGTGTTGCATTGCATTGCATTGCGTTGTGTTGTGTTGTGTTTTGTTGTGTTGTGTTGTGTTGCTTTGCATTGTGTTGCATTGTGTTACATTGTGTTGTGTTGTGTTGTGTTGTGTTGCATTTTGTTTTATTATGTTGTGTGACTTTGTGTTGTACTGTGTTGTGTTGTGTGGCTTCGTGTTTTGTTGTGATGTGTTATGTGGTTTGTGTTGTGTTGCATTGTGTTGTGTTGCATTGTGTGGCTTTGTGTTGGGTTGTGTTGCATTGCGTTGTGTTGTGTTGCGTTGCATTGTGTGCTTTTGGTTGCGTTGCATTGTGTTGCATTGCATTGTGTTGTGTTGTGTTGCGTTATGTTGTATTGTGTTGCGTTGTGTGGCTTTGTGTAGTGTTGTGTTGTGTTGTGTGGCTTTGTTGTGTTGTGTGGCTTTGTGTTGCATTGTGTTGTGTTGTGTTGCGTGGCTTTGTGTTGTGTTCTGTTGTGTTGCGTTGTGTTGCCTTGCATTGCGTTGTGTTGTGTTGTGTTGCGTTGCGTTGTGTTGCTTTGCATTGCATTGTGTTACATTGTGTTGTGTTGCATTGCGTTGTGTTGTGTTGCGTTTTGTTTTATTGTGTTGTGTGACTTTGTGTTTTACTGTGTTGTGTTGTGTGGCTTTGTGTTTTGTTGTGATGTGTTATGTGGTTTGTGTTGTGTGGCGTTGTGTTGTGATGTGTTAAGTGGTTTGTGTTGTGTTGTGTGGCTTTGTGTTGTGTTGTGCTGTGTTGCATTGTGTGGCTCTGTGTAGTGTTGTGTTGTGTTGTGTGACTGTGTTGTGTTGTCTTGCATTGTGTTGTATTGCGTTGTGTGGCTTTGTGTTGCTTTGTCTTGTGTGGCTTTGTATTGTGTTGTGTGGCTTTGTGTTGTGTTGCGTTGTGTGGCTTCATGTTGTGTTGTGTTCTGTTGGGTTGTGTTGCTTTGGGTTGTGTTGCATTGTGTTGTGTTGCGTTGCATTGTGTGGCTTTTTGTGTTGTGTTTTGTGGCTTTTATGTTGTGTGGCTTTGTGTTGCGTTGCATTGTGTTGTGTTGTGTGGCGTTGTGTTGTGTTGTGTGGCTGTGTTGTGTTGCATTGCGTTGCGTTGTGTTTTGTTGTGTGGCTTTGTGTTGTGTCGTGTGTTGTGTTGTGTTGTATTGTATTGTGTGGCTTTGTTTTGGGTTGTGTTGTGTTGTGTGAGAGTCGCCCTGTTCAGCCAGATGCATTGTTCCCTCTGTGAAGTTGTGGCTGTGTGTATGTTGTGTGTACAACGTCCTATCAATATGTATACCAAAGGTGTAACCAACGTAATTAGATGTTTTACAGAATTTTCAGTCATGTTCAGATGTAATACATAGTAGTTGGTCCTTTACCAGAGGCGTTGAATCAAGTGCAACTGGACTTGGTTTATATCCGTGAAGACGTTTTGCCTCTCATCCAAGAGGCTTCCTCAGTTCTTGCCTTTCTGGCTAGACCAAGCTAGTCTGACTGGCTGGTGATGAGACTCAGAATTTATCCTCTAGGAGTCGTTGTCAGAGCTATTGATATGCGTGGCTCTTTGTGTCCCGATGTTTATCAACGCCCGTCGCTAACAGAGCCATAGATATGAATGGCTCTTTGTGTACCGATGTTTGGCCGCGCCCGTCGTTATCGGAGCTATTGATATGCATTTGTTTAGCAGCGACGGTCGTTGGGGTTGTTAGTTTCGACTTCATTATTCAGTGGTCATGAGAGTCGTTGGAGCCATTAGTGACCGACTGTTGTTCTTGGAGGCTAGGCTTCTTGAGTCTCCTGGGTAGAGATGATCTTGATTCAACTCCTTTGGATAACCATGACCGGATGAATGAGAACATTCACAGACTACTTGGTAGGTTAAATGTCCTCTTGTAGAAAGATCAACAGGCTACATTTTAACTTGTGGCTTAAATCACGACTGGTAATATGACCAATGTTGTTGTGTTGCAAGGTGATTGTGATGGGGGCAGAGCAGAATGGCTTACCAAAACACTACCAGGACAAACTGAGAGCTATCAAGACCAACAAGTATGGAGGCCCTCTGCCAGTGATGGCTGAGTTGGAACAGGCCATGAAAAGAGCAAAGGAGCGAGCCAACCACCATTCTGATGTCTGATAATGAACCAAAGACCTCAAGCTACATGAGCAGAGTGACTGAAGCAGCACACTAAGCCTGACACTGCAGCAAGTTACCTAACGCTACGTACTCTGCATCACTGTACTATGCTAAGCCCCATTCCATGCAATCTGTATGATTTTACACTTGTATCAACATAGTTTTCCTTGATAAATGCTCCAGACACAGTATGACACCTGAAAGGAGCAGCAGCATGTAGAGTCCATGTGAGGATGTTAACCTACCTGTTGCCAAACTCCTCCATGACTGTTCCAGTGTGTCATCTCTTGTTCTCACACTTGTTGAGAGTATCCGACGAGTCCCATGTGTATGTCTAAAAGTCATATTGGAAAGTAAACAGTGTTGAGTTTCACATGTGAAAATGACATCTGTCATCTATCAGAGCTGAATGTGAGGTTGGATATGTTTGCCTAAGAGGCACCGCTGCTTGTTTTGTGTCTTTTTACACGGCCTGTATTCAAATATCACTTCTTTCAAGCTTTACCTCATTATGCCCTGTTATCTCATTGTTATCTTGACTTTTTCCAAGACGTGTTCCAGGGAAACACATATTCAACACATGCAAACATTTTTAAGTCAAAGTAAAAGTTGAAAGTGCAGAGAAATAAAAACAGTATAACTTGAATCTGCCTTACACATTGTGTCACATAATATGTCTATCGTACAGCATTTACTGTCTGTATTTGTATATTTGACTTATATGCATGAAATGACAGCAATGATAAATAAGAAGTACAAATAGGGGGTAAAAAAAGGAGTTAAAAAGCTGAAAAACAAAATCCACTGAACTGTTGAGACTCCATTTGACACATTAGCAAGATGAGGTGATCATATTCTTACCTCTTTAACCTCAAGGCAACTCTGTAATTCCTCACCTTCATATCAATAATAATAATAATAATCCATCCATCCATCCATGATCCAAACCGCTTATCCTGCTCAGGGTCGTGGGGATGCTGGAGCCTACCCCAGCAGTCACTCGGTGGCAGGCAGGGAGACACCCTGTACAGGCCACCAGTCCATCACAGGGCTATATAGAGTGGTGCTTGAAAGTTTGTGAACCCTTTAGAATTTTCTACATTTCTGCATATACTATGTGACCTAAAACATCATCAGATTTTAACACAAGTCCTAAAAGTAGACAAACAGAACCCAATTAAACAAATGAGACACAAATATTATACTTGGTCCTTTATTTATTGAGGAAAATTATCCAATATTACGTATCTGTGAGGGGCAAAAGTATGTGAACCTTTTCTTTCAGTATCTGGTGTGACCCCCCCCCCCCCCCCCCCCGTGCAGCAGTAACTGCAACTAAACGTTTCTGGTAACTGTTGATCAGTCCTGCACATCGGCTTGGTGGAAATTCCGCCCGTTCCTCCGTACAGAACCACTTCAACTCTGGGATGTTGGTGGGTTTCCTCACATGAACTGCTCACTTCAGGTCCTTCCACAACATTTTGATTGGATTAAGGTCAGGACTTCAACTCTTGGCCATTCCAAAACATGAACTTTTTTCTTCTTTAACCATTCTTCCATTCTTTGGTAGAACGACTTGTGAGTTTAGGGTTGTTGTCTTGCTGCATGACCCACGTTCTCTTGAGATTCAGTTTATTGACAGATGTCCTGACGTTTTCCTTAACAATTCGCTGGTATAATTCAGAATTCATTGTTCCACCACAATACATTACATTATTACTAATGTAATGTTTTGTGATTATTCTTAATAATAGTAATTACATTAGTAATAATACATTAGTAATCAAATTAGTAATAATGTGATTAGTACTAATCATATTAGCAGCTGATGAGTGCACGGCGCACGAAACAAACTTGTACTGCTATATATGAAGTTTTTTTTCTACACACACACACACACATATATATATATATATATACATATATATACACACACATATATACACACACACACACACATATACACACACACACATATATATATATACTATATATATATATACACTACCGTTCAAAAGTTTGGGATCACCCAAACAATTTTGTGTTTTCCATGAAAAGTCACACTTATTCACCACCATATGTTGTGAAATGAATAGAAAATAGAGTCAAGACATTGACAAGGTTAGAAATAATGATTTGTATTTGAAATAAGATTTTTTTTACATCAAACTTTGCTTTCGTCAAAGAATCCTCCATTTGCAGCAATTACAGCATTGCAGACCTTTGGCATTCTAGCTGTTAATTTGTTGAGGTAATCTGGAGAAATTGCACCCCACGCTTCCAGAAGCAGCTCCCACAAGTTGGATGGGCACTTCTTGCGTACCATACGGTCAAGCTGCTCCCACAACAGCTCAATGGGGTTCAGATCTGGTGACTGCGCTGGCCACTCCATTGCCGATAGAATACCAGCTGCCTGCTTCTGCTCTAAATAGTTCTTGCACAATTTGGAGGTGTGTTTAGGGTCATTGTCCTGTTGTAGGATGAAATTGGCTCCAATCAAGCGCTGTCCACTGGGTATGGCATGGCGTTGCAAAATGGAGTGATAGCCTTCCTTATTCAGAATCCCTTTTACCCTGTACAAATCTCCCACCTTACCAGCACCAAAGCAACCCCAGACCATCACATTACCTCCACCATGCTTAACAGATGGCGTCAGGCATTCTTCCAGCATCTTTTCATTTGTTCTGCGTCTCACAAACGTTCTTCTTTGTGATCCAAACTGTTATGCTCGCGCACCAGAACCTGACCCGTGTGGCGAAACCCAAGACAGACAGACACGAGATGACTTCTAAGTCTACAAAGGGGGGTTTTATTGTGGGAGGGAAATGTATGGTGAAAAAAGGCGTTCTGTTAGTGGGATGTGTGAATAAACTATGTGTGGTGTCCCGTGGTTTGCGTGTATAACTATGTGTGAGTGTTTTTAGCCAATGTGTGGTGCGGTATGTAAATGACCAGGAGGTGTTGAAGAAATGTGCGTGCACCTGGCGAGAAAGTCCAGTCCGTGATCCAAGAGGGGTTGTCCGAGAAAGTCCAGGTCCGAGATCCGGGAAGTCGAGTCCGAAAGGAGGGGTCCAGGTAGAGGGACAAGGGGGGAGATCGCAGGAGAGGTCCGGGGAGAAACGTGAAGGTCGCTGGGGACGAGGGGGACGCGGGGAGCCGTGGAAATCGCGGAGGGAGAGTCTTGGGAGGAAACAGAGACACGAAGATAAGACACTGGGGAATAAACAGAAAGCAAGGAACGCTGGAGGGCTTATCAGAACTTTACCGCAGGATTCAGTACGTCGAAGCACTGAGAGACGTTCTGGGAGGCTTCTTGTAGAAGGCTGCCTGATTGCCACAGGTGTGCCTGATGGATGATGGCAAACACCTGGTGCAGTGCAGCGCTCGTCTCAGAGCGCGAGCCGAGCGCTCGGATGTTTCCGGCACGTCCGAGCTGGGGGAGTGGCTTGAACGTGCCGGGGAGGCAGCTCGGGGCGGTGTAACCACAACAGGACCCCCCCCTCCTACGGGAGACACCGGGCGACCGTCCGATGGCGTTGGGGTGGGCCCGATAGAACTCCTCCAGGAGTGCGGGGTCGGCCATATAGGACCGGGGAACCCAGCTGCGGTCCTCGGGCCCATAGCCAACCCAGTCCACCAGGTATTGGTACCCACGCCCCCGGCGGCGTACGGCGAGCAGCTGGTCGACATCCCAGACCATGTCACCACCGTCGAGGACCCTGGGGGGTGGAGGAGCTTGGACAGGGGGAGACAGGGGGCTGGTGGCTACCGGTTTGAGGCGCGAGACATGGAAGACGGGATGGATCTTGAGTGAGGTAGGGAGATGGAGACGCACCGCCGAAGGGTTGACGATGCGGTCGATGGTGTAGGGACCGACGTAGCGGGGAGCCAGCTTCCGGTTGAGGGTAGGGAGGGGCAGGTCCCGGGCCAGGAGCCATACCCTCTGGCCAGGTCGATAAGCTGGGGCCGGCACTCTCCGCCGGTTGGCGCTGCGCCGGGCCCGCTCTGTAGCTTGCAACATAGCGGCCCGGGCGGTCTTCCAAACGCGCCGGCATCGGCGGAGATGGGCCCTCGTGGACGGGACCGCTACCTCCAACTCCTGATGGGGGAACAGAGGGGGTTGATAGCCCAGGGAACACTCGAAGGGGGACAAACCGGTAGCCGAACTCTCCATGGAGTTGAGCGAGTACTCCACCCAGGGCAGGTACTTGCTCCAGGAGGCGGGGTTGCTGGTGGTAACGCAACGCAAAGCCGCCTCCAGGGCTTGATTGGCCCGCTCTGCCTGCCCATTGGTCTGGGGGTGATACCCGGAGGAGAGGCTGACCGTGGCCCCAATCCCCTTACAGAAGGCCTGCCATACATTCGAAGTGAACTGGGGACCACGGTCAGAGACAATGTCCAGGGGAATCCCATGAGGTCGGACGACGTGGGAGACGAGAAGGTCCGCCGTCTCGGCTGCAGAGGGGAGTTTGGTGAGGGCAACAAAATGGACGGCCTTGGAAAACCGGTCGACAATGGTCAGGATGGTGTCATTGCCTTGGGACGCGGGGAGGCCAGTTACAAAGTCCAAGGCAATGTGGGACCAAGGTCGGCCGGGGACAGGAAGGGGGAGCAGGAGACCTGCTGGAGGGCGATGGAGAGCCTTGCTGCGGGCGCAGGTGGTGCAGGCTGCCACGAACTCTCTGGTGTCTGCCTCCATGGTGGGCCACCAGAAACCCCTGCGGATGAAGGCCGCCGTTCGGTAGACACCGGGGTGGCAGGCAAGATGGCTGGAGTGGCCCCACTCCAGCACCTGGGGCCGGACAGAGGGGGGCACAAATAGCCGGTTCCGGGGTCCATTGCCTGGGTCGGGATGGGCGCGCTGGGCCCTTCTCACCACTGATTCGATGGCCCAGGTGACGGCGCCCACCACCCGGGCCGGGGGAAGGATGGTGTCTGGGGCATCAGGGGACCCCTCGGGAAACAGACGGGAGAGGGCGTCTGCCCTGACGTTCTTGGTGCCCGGGCGGTAGGTGAGGGTGAAGTCGAACCGGCTGAAGAAGAGAGCCCAGCGCGCCTGCCTGGGGTTGAGCCTCTTAGCCGTCCGTACGTAGGTCAGGTTTTTGTGATCGGACCATACGATGAACGGCTGCCCTGCTCCCTCCAGCCAGTGTCTCCACTCCTCTAGGGCGGCGTGGACGGCCAGCAACTCCCTGTTGCCGATGTCATAATTCTTCTCCGCAGGACTGAAACGCCGGGAGAAGAAGGCGCACGGGTGGATCTTCTGGTCCTCCTCCGACCGCTGGGAGAGGACGGCTCCGATGCCCGTGTCCGATGCGTCCACCTCCACGATGAACTGTCTGCACGGGTCCGGGTGGGCGAGCACCGGAGCCGTTGTGAACAGCCTCTTCAGGGCCAAGAAGGCGGCTTCCGCCTCCGAGTTCCAGGAGAAGGGGCGGAGGTTGGAGGTGAGTGCAGTGAGGGGGGCGGCCACACGGCTGAACCCCCTGATGAAGCGCCGGTAGAAGTTTGCAAACCCCAGGAAGCGCTGGAGTTGCGTCCTGTTGGTGGGCCGTGTCCACTCCTCCACCGCTCGGGTCTTCCTGGGGTCAGTGCGGACGAGCCCCTTCTCCACGATGTGGCCAAGGAACTCCACGGAGGCGGAGTGGAACACGCACTTCTCGGCTTTCACGAAGAGCCTGTTCTCCAGCAGCCGTTGGAGGACCAGGCGGACATGCTGGTGGTGTTCCTCCTCAGTCCTGGAGAACACGAGTATGTCATCCAGGTACACCACCGCGAACGTGTTCAGCATGTCCCGGAGCACGTCGTTGACCAATGCCTGGAAGACGGCCGGGGCGTTGGTGAGGCCGAAGGGCATAACGAGGTACTCGAAATGCCCTAGGTGGGTGTTGAAGGCCGTCTTCCATTCATCCCCTTCCCGGATGCGCACCAGGTGGTACGCGCTGCGCAGGTCCAGCTTCGTGAACACCGTGGCGTGAGTGAGTGGCTCGAACGTGGAACTCATAAGGGGGAGTGGGTATTTATTTTTCACCGTGATATTATTTAACATTCGATAATCTATGCAAGGCCTCAGGCTGCCCTCCTTCTTTGCCACAAAAAAGAAGCCCGCCACCACCGGGGAAGACGAGGGCCTTATGATTCCTGAGGCCAGGGACTCTGTGATATAATTGCGCATAGCCTCCTTCTCTGGGACGGAGAGGTTATACAACCGACCGGTGGGAAGGGCGGCCCCGGGAAAGAGATCTATGGCACAATCATAGGGACGGTGAGGGGGGAGGGAAAGTGCACTTTCTTTACTAAATACAGGGGCTAAATCGTGATAAATGGAAGGAACACCAGTGAGATCCGTGGGAGGAGGCACGGGTCTGAGGCCGCTGGACGGGGAGTGGGCGGAGCGAAGGCAGTTGGCATGACACGCAACGCTCCAACCCAAAATCCGCCCAGTAGACCAAGACATGTAGGGATCGTGCCGTTCCAACCACGGTCTTCCTAACACCAGGGGCGCTGTGGGGGCGTGCAAAACCAAGAAACGGATAGCTTCCACGTGATTACCCGAAAGAGTGAGGGTGAGGGAAGCAGTGCTGTGTGTGATTTTACCCAGTGAACGTCCATCTAGGGCTTGGGCTGTGAGGGGTGTGTCTAGGGGGACGAGTGGAATGCCGGCCTGCCGGGCCAGCGAGGTGTCCATCAAACACTCGTCCGCCCCCGAATCCAGGAGTGCACCAACAGACAGTGAGCGGTTACCCCAGGTGAGAGTGACCGGAAAGAGGTGGTTGTGCTCCTTCTTGGGCTGGGGCTGAGGAAGGGTCGTCAGACTCACTAGGACACCCCTCACTAGTGAGCCGGGTCTTTTTGGGCGAGTCGGGCAGGCCTTGATATAGTGGCCCGACCTCCCGCAGTAGAGGCAGAGGTGGCCATGCATCCTCTGCTCCCTAACTTCCAGCGGGAGCCGTGACCGACCCAACTGCATGGGCTCCTCCTCCGGCCTGGATCCAGAAGCCACCCAGGGTTGCGAGGTGGAGTGTGAGGGTGGAGAGAGCCCACGGGACGCTGACCCAGGGAAGGCACCGGTAGGACGGACGGGGGTTGGTCTATGGGAGGGGCCAGAGCGCGGGGCGCGTTCCTGGCGCCGCTTCCGCAGCCGTTCGTCCATCTGGAGGGCGAGGGTGACGAGCTCGTTGAAGGAGGCAGGGCAGTCCCGAACGATAAGATCTTTGATGGGCTCGCTCAGCCCCCTCCTGTACGCGCTCTTGAGCGCAGTGTCATCCCACCCACTGTCTGCCGCGAGTATCCTTACCTCCAGGGAATACTCTGCCACCGACCTGGCTCCCTGTTGGATGGAATGGAGGCGGCCGGCAGCGTCCTGCCCGTCAGCTGGGTGGTCGAACACCAGATTGAACTCGCGGCGGAAGGCACCATAGTCCGAGGCGAGCTGCTCGGTATGGCCTACCGCCGCTATGGCCCAGCTGAGGGCTTTGCCGGTGAGGAGGGACATGACAAGGGCTACCTTGGTCTCTCCTGTCCTATACCTAGCTGGCTGGTGTTTGAACAGGAGCTCACACTGACCAAGGAAACCCCTGCACAGCTCGAACTCCCCACCGAAGGCCTTGGGACAGGGGAGGTTAGGCTCGCACCGGGGGTCCAGTGGGGGTTGACTCTGAGGGGGAACGTCGGGACCAGGAACGGGGAAAACGGAGGCCGAGCTGGGGGCAGAGACCGAGGCCAGGGCAGGGTGGTCGCTCATCCTGGAGACCGCTGTGGAGAGTGCAGCGATCTGCGCGGTGAGGGCATCTAACGTGCTCGTCGCGGCCTGGGAGCCGGACTGAAGATCGCTGATCTCTCCGGTGACACGGGTGAAGGCAGTAGTAAGCTCTGAGCAGAGAGAGGCAAGTTGGCAACTGTGACTTCTTACTACTGCCTCTAGGGGGACGGGGCTCACGGGCGTCACAGGGACCGTCCGCTCCTTGGGTTTGCCTGGGTCCATAATGGCTTCGACGTTCTGTTATGCTCGCGCACCAGAACCTGACCCGTGTGGCGAAACCCAAGACAGACAGACACGAGATGACTTCTAAGTCTACAAAGGGGGGTTTTATTGTGGGAGGGAAATGTATGGTGAAAAAAGGCGTTCTGTTAGTGGGATGTGTGAATAAACTATGTGTGGTGTCCCGTGGTTTGCGTGTATAACTATGTGTGAGTGTTTTTAGCCAATGTGTGGTGCGGTATGTAAATGACCAGGAGGTGTTGAAGAAATGTGCGTGCACCTGGCGAGAAAGTCCAGTCCGTGATCCAAGAGGGGTTGTCCGAGAAAGTCCAGGTCCGAGATCCGGGAAGTCGAGTCCGAAAGGAGGGGTCCAGGTAGAGGGACAAGGGGGGAGATCGCAGGAGAGGTCC